>NC_140507.1:102419983-102469983 GCF_964339955.1 Pipistrellus hanaki | reverse complement strand
TTTCAGTTTGTTTTGTAATCTTTTAAGATGCTGAGCCTAACTTTTGCTTTATAAAATTTCCCTGTTTATCCGATTAGCCTTCCTCCATAAGATTTTTCAGAAAAGAACCTAAACAATCGGTTATTATGTAGGGAAAGAAATATCACCAGTTTCCCTTGAGCTAATTTGCATAATGACAGCCTTCCACTTCACCACATTCCTTTTCTCCAGGACAACAAAGGACAGCCTTTCACAGGCTCTGGTCTCCATTGTTCTCCGAATTCCTATCAGCATTTCCATTCTTTTCCCTGTGGTGCAGGGAGGGTGCTGTGTAGGACCACACTGGCTGTCCCTGGAGTGAGTCCTCAGGCTGCGCTGTGGGCCATGCTGTGAGTGGCCAGCCCTGCCCAGAGGTTCTGTCCCCTCAGCGTTCCTGCCACAGTGTGAGCTGGCCATGCTGTCCCAGGCAGGGTGCTGGCTGCTCTGATGCCTGCAACATTTGGACAGCGGGATGTTTTCGAGGTCCTGTAACTGTTACTTGCTGTGGTGGGTCAGTGCTGTGGCTGGTCAGTGCCGTGGCTGGTCATCGCCGTGGCTGGTCAGCACCGTGGCTGGTCAGTACCATGGTTGGTGAGTCCTGTGGCTGGTCACCTCATTGGCTGGTCAGTGCATGGCTTGTCATCTCCATGGATGGTCACCTCCGTGGCTGGTTCAACGCAGTGGCTGATCATTTCCATCGCTGGTCAGTGTCGTGGTTGGTGAGTCCTGTGGTTCGTCAGTGCTGTGGCTCCACAGATCTTCCGTGTCCAGGTCCTGCCACCTCTCCTCATGCCCCAGCCTCAGGCTCACTGCTGCCTGCAGCGCCCAGGCCTCACCTCCATTGAAGGCTGAGCAGGCACAGGAGGCCTTCCCAGGATACACTGTGACTATTCTTGGCTCAGAGACCTCGGCCATGTCACCTGCTCCCTCAGCCTGTGGCTACAAAGGGAATGGCTCCCCATCCATCTGCATGTTCAAATCCCCTGGGACTCTGCAGAAATCCAAAGCCCAGGCCACACCAGAGCCACGGACTCAGATTGCTGGGGGGTTTGAGGGTCAGTCACAGACTCAGCACAATGGGAGCCCCAGGGGCCCCTGTGCGGGCAGGTTTGGGGCCAGGCTGGCCCTGTCTTGGCTGCAGGAAGTCCCTCTCCCACAGCCACTGACCAGGCGGAGGTCGTGAGCACCCACCCATCAGGGGCCTGCCAGCAGGGACCCCAGAGAGGAGGGCAGGGTGGGAGGGAGCCACCAGGTCACTGCGGATGCTGGCCCTGGAGTGAGTGCGTCTTGTTTAGAGTCTGCCCTCCCTGCCCAATCCTGTGTACCTTGATCATGTTTTAAATTCACTGTCTCCGCCTGCAGAGGGACAATGAAAGGGCCTCAGAGTCCCGGCCCTCGGCCCCAGCAGGAGGCGGGCCGGAGCCTGGCACCCAGGTTGGGGAGAGCTGGCGCTGCCAGGCACGAGGCGGGGAGGCCCTCACTGCAGTGCCCAGAGGGCGGGGGGGGGGGGGAGGGGGCGGGCAGGCCAGCTCCTGCCTCGGGCCCAGGACGCACCGTGGGGCCAGCACCCGCCTCCGCCCAGGCTCAGCCGCTTCCGTGAGGCTCCTGGTGGGCCCAGCGTCGGTATTTTTACGAAGATCCCGGTGAGGGTGACTGAAGGCTGAGTGGGCCTGGAGGCTCCGGGACTGGAGTCCTGAGGGAAGGAGAGGACGGCAATCTGGCTGTTTCCGTGGCCATTTCCGTGGCTGTTTCCGTGGCTCTTCCAGATAAGCCCATTTGGGCCAAAAAAACGGGCTGAGCTGGTTTGGGTGATTCTTTACTCGCTTTATGTCAGACACGCTCTCCTCCGACCTTACACAGCGATGGGAGTTTCCGCTCACTCCACTCACGCACGTTGCTCTGGGGCTCAGCGTGGACACGGAGCGGGTCAGGTGTCCCACCTCTCATGCCTGCGCAGCGCTTTAACCTGACAGTGCGTTCTGCTCCTGGCTCATCGTTACCCTCCTGCACGTGAGCTGTTCAATTCCTTTCCCAGGGAGTGTGTTTTCTGTTAGCCAGATGCAAACCAATCACCGGTGCGTCCTGGTGGCCAATAGCCAGATGCAAACCAATCACCGGTGCGTCCTGATGGCCAGTAGCCAGACGCAAACCAATCACACATTGCATCCCGGTGGCCCATTAGCCAGACGCAAACCAATCACACATTGCATCCCGGTGGCCCATTAGCCAGACGCAAACCAATCACACAGTGTGTCCTGGTAGCCGTAAGCCAGACGCAAACCAACACGTGGTGTGTGTGGAGGCACTCGGCCTGTCCTCGCCTCCGCTGGATTCCCGGAGGGTAACTTTCTGCGCGTTGTTTGCTGGGTCATGAGTGTGCTCTGTTGTGTGTTGCATGGTTACACCGGCCACAAACATAAGACGATAGAAGCCCATTAAAGCCACAAACAGCTGGGAGAGGCGTCCCCGGGCGTTCTCGCTGGGAGCCATGCCTTCGATGGCGTGCTGCTGCTGCCACGTGCTTTTCCGGGAGCCTTCAGAGGTGTGGCACCGGCCTGGGCCTGCAGCCATGTCCTATAGCCTTGTCCCGGCCCGTGGGCCCCACTCGAACCCATGCTGAATCCACCAGTAACTCGGCATGAGTGGGGTGGTTTATGGAACTGGGTGTCACCGTTTGGTCACAGACAGGTCTCCTTCGGAGACCAGCGGCTCCTGGGAACGTGGGAGGACCTGGGACCATCAGTGTGGCCTCGGTCACCGTGCACCGGGGTCAGGGCTGGGCTCAGAGTCACCACTGGTCGCTGACCTGCTCTCCTGGTCCGCAGGGACCTGTCACGTGAGGTCCTGAGTGAGGGGCACATGCTGGCCTGAGTGAACAGGTGACCCGCCTGCTGGGGACACGTCTGAGTGACCCGGGGCTGGCTGGGCAGGGTGGGGCGCAGTTCTGGGGCTCACAGCCGGGGGGTCACGGCGGGGCGGTCCCCACAGTGGGATGGCCCTCACAGCCCCACGCCTTTTCAGCTCCGGCGCTGTGGCTCTGGCGGATCCTAGGAAGGTCACGGGGCACCCACTTCCCGGTCTTGCCCCGAGGACGGCCCTGGGGCCACAGAAGCCAAGGCCACTGGCTGAGCTGGCTGAGGGGGAGACGCCCTGGCTGAGGGAGATGCTGGCAGCCTGCGGTCAGGAGGTAGCTGTGCCCGGTGTGGCCTCCGGTGACCAGCAGGCAGCAATGTGGTGCCGGACGCCAGGCCAGGCTTACAGGCTGCCCAGCAGACGTGAGGGTGCTGTTTCCCAGAAGTGACAGCCACTCAAGGGCCTCGGAACTTGTTGCAGCACCTCCCCCGCCCCCCAGGGGGTGCTGACCTGGGACTCATGGCTCTTCCCCCACAGGAGAAGCCCTACAAGTGCTCAGACTGCAGCAAGGCCTTCAGCCAGAAGCGAGGGCTGGATGAGCACCGGAGGACGCACACCGGGGAGAAGCCCTTCCAGTGTGACGTGAGTCCCCTCCTTCCATCCCGGGCCTCCACATGTCCACGCCTGAGTGGTTGCACGCCTGAGTATGTGTGCATGCCTGAGCATATGTGCGTGTCTGTATGGGTGTACACATCTGTGCGTGTGCACACCTGAGTGCGTGTGCATGCCTGCGCGTGTGTGCGTGCCTGAGCGTGTGCGCGTGTCTGTATGGGTGTACACATCTGTGTGTGTGCACGCCTGAGCGTGTGTGCACGCCTGAGCATGTGTGCGTGTCTGTATGGGTGTACACATCTGTGTGTGTGCACGCCTGAGTGTGTGTGCACACCTGAGGGTGTGTGCGTGTCTGTATGGGTGTACACATCTGTGTGTGTGCACGCCTGAGTGCATGTGCACGCCTGAGCGTGTGTGCACGCCTAAGCGTGTGTGCGTGTCTGTATGGGTGTACACATCTCTGTGTGTGCACGAGTGTGCCTGAGCACATGTGCCTATGTGTCTGAGTGCATGTATATGCATGAGAGGGCATGTGTGTCTGTGGGCATGTGTGTCTGAGAACATGTGTATGCATGAGTGGGCATGTGTGTCAATGCACCTGTGTGTCCATGACCATGCATGTGTGTCTGAATGCATGTGTGTGAGTGTGTATGAGTGCATGTGTCTGAGTGCACATGTATGCATGGGTGGACATGGATGTCTGAGAACATGTGTGTGCATGAGTGGGCATGCATGTTGGAGTACATGTGTCTGTGAGTAGGCATGTGTGTCTGGGAACATGTGTGTGCATGTGTGGGTGTACATGTGTATGGATAAATGGGCATATGCATCTGAGAACATATGTATGTCTGAGTAGGCATGCATGTCTGAGTATATGTGTGTATGAGTGGGCATGTGTGCCTGAGTACATGTGTGTGCATGAGTGGGAATGTGTGTCTGAGTACATGTGTATGCATGAGTGTGCCACTTATGCTTTTAGACCCAAAGCCTTTCATTTAAGATGTTTAGTAGGGCCGAAACCGGTTTGGCTCAGTGGTAGAGCGTCGGTCTGCGGACTGAAAGTCCCGGGTTTGATTCTGGTCAAGGGCATGTACCTTGGTTGCGGGCACATCCTCGGTAGGGGGTGTGCAAGAGGCAGCTGGTCGATGTTTCCCTCTCATTGACGTTTCTAGCTCTCTATCTCTCTCCCTTCATCTCTGTAAAAAATCAATAAAAAATATTTTTTTAAAAAAAGAGGTTTAGTAGGAAATGATTGCTATGTCCATTCTGGCCGGAAAGGAGTTGCTTGTGGTTGTTCCTTTGAGACATGTGGATGGAGCAGCTGTGGGCAGGGAGGGAGGTCAGCGTGCAGAGCACACACGTGAAGTGTGGGGGCTCTGGGAACTGGGATTATCTCACTCCCCTTTGCGGGCCATTCCCTCCAGCGGCATGGCCTGGGGTGCGTGTGGGCCCATGTTCCTCCTGGCGCAGGTGGCCTGTGTGCCTGTGGGGTTTCCGAATGGGCCATCAGCCCTGTGCTCTCTCCTAGGTGTGCGACCTGGCCTTCAGCCTCAAGAAGATGCTGATCCGACACAAGATGACGCACAACCCCAACCGCCCGCTGGTGGAGTGCCAGTTCTGCCACAAGAAGTTCACGCGGAACGACTACCTCAAAGTGCACATGGACAACATCCACGGCGAGGCCGACAGCTGAGGGGCCTGCGGGGCGGGGGCTGGGGGGCCTTGGGAGCCCGGCTCCCTCCCTGTCGGTGTGGCAGAGGCAGCCCTCGGCACGCACTGGCCTCACGGTCCTCTTTGCTGACGTTTAGAGTCTGTAGACACACATCCCATCCTACCAAAAATGTTGCGAATGGGAAAAGACAGCCTCGTAGCCTTACACAACAGCCTGTGCTCTGTGCCTGTGAGCGTGGAAGGGGAGTCTCGGCCCTCTCTGATGGAGGTGATTACATGCACACTGCCAGGCCTTTCTGTTGTGCTGTTTCTGCGTGTGTGTGTGTGTGTGCGTGCGCGCGAGTGTGTGTGTGTGAGCGCATGTGTGTGCGAGTGCATGTGTGTGCGCGAGTGCGTGCATGTGTGAGAGTGTGTGCGAGCGCGTGTGAGAGTGTGTGCGAGCGCGTGTGTGTGCGAGTGCGTGTGTGTGCAAGTGTGTGCGTGCATGTGTGTGCCCGCGCGTGTGTGAGTGCGTGTGTGTGCAAGTGCGTGCATGTGTGTGCAAGTGTGTGTGTTTGTGAGTGTGTGCGTGTGTGTGTGAGTGCGTGTGTGTGTGCGTGTGTGTGAGTGTGTGTGTGTGCGAGTGTGTGCGTGTGAGTGTGTGTGAGAGTGCGTGTGTGTGCGAGTGCGTGTGTGTGCGAGTGCGTGTGTATGTGTGAGTGCGTGTGTGTGCGAGTGTGTGTGTGTGTGTGTGTGTGTGTGTGTGTGTGCCGTGCACATCACATGCCGGTTACCGCCCTGGCTATCGCTAACGCAGCCGTGAGGACATTCAGATGCTCGAGGCTCCTCACCGTGGACGAGGATGTGGGCCAGTTCCCACGCCTCCACACGATGGCCCGCGGCCCACGGAACGCGCTGTCACCTGGGCCTGTGAAATGGAGCAAATGTTGCTCCTGTGCGACCCTCCCTCCTCACCACAGGTCAGTGTGAATAAGGAGGCGGCTGAGAGCTGGCACCCGCCTTCAGCTGTTCTCAGAACACGGGCTGTGCTCCTCACAGGCGCAGGCACTGGTGGTCGCAATGCTGCGTTAACCTGCACCGGAGCGACCACAGCGGTGGCATGTCCACCAGGCAGGGCCTCCTGAAATGAACGGACACCACACGGTGGACACACCCAGCAGGGAAGCAGGAGGGAGGGCCCCATAGAGGCCGCGGACAGCGAGGGGACGGCACTGTGTGATGGGGCCCAGCCCTCTGCTCCCGCTCCACAGCCAGGGCCCCTTCCAGATCCCAGTCCGCAGAGCAGACATCCTGTCTGGAAAAGGACATTTCTCAGAAGCTCGGCCGTGGCGATTCTCAAACACCTTTGAGTTCCCTTGGATCTTCCTGGGATAGGAGGAACCCGGAATGAAAAACAAGCCTGGCAATGGTTAGGATGGACATGGGGTGGATGCTTAAGGGAAATGGGAGTCAGAAGCGTGTTTCTTCCTTCTGGTTCCATTTCAGTGAAATATTTGAGAGCTTGTTTTGGGAGAAGACACGGGAAAACGAGATAGTGATGTCCGGTAGCGCGTAGGGGAACCCAAAACCAGAAAAACGAAGAATGAAGCCCAGATTCTGGGCCAGCCTATTGGAGCCGCGCCAGAGAGAGGAAGCGTCCTTCCCAGCAGCTCTTTGGTTCTGACAACTTGGGGAGAAAGGTTACCTGAACACATAGTGCTTTGTAGACAGTAATCTCAGTGTAGACGTGTATTCACGCTCAGTTTCAGTTTTGAAAAGAGGAGAGACTCACTGTAGTTATTTCAGCTCTGTCTGTAAAGTACGAAATTTGGAACTCACCAGAGATAACTTCAAAAATGTATATTCTCCGATTATCGTTTAAATGTCGGAGCAAGGCTCTGCCGTTTTGTATCTGAAATTATAGTCTATTTCCCAAGAACGGGCTTGGTCTCGTCTCCCGTCGTTTGTTTGGAGGGTAATTTTAGATCCTGTGTTTTCTGTCTCCCACTCTGCGCCCCGTCGAGAACATAAAGGGACAGCTGCTCGGCGGGCGTGTGCGTTCGAGACCGTCTGCCCGTGGCCGGGGCTGCCTCTGGCGGGGGCCACCGCCCCGCGATGCGTGAACGTGAGGCCAGGGAGGAAGCCAGACACTGGGGTGGTGTGGTCGCAGCACCTCCATCCGGGGCGCTGGGGAGGCCGCCCCTGGAATCAGAGTCCCTGCTGCTGGCAGAGGCCGGGGCCTTCCCGGCTGCAGGTGTGAGTCCTGGAGGACCGGACCTGGCAGACATGGTGTGGCCAGGCCTCCTGCCACCTGTTCCCGGCTCTGAAACCAGCCGCCCTGAGAACCGGGTGGTCCCCACACACCCAACTGGCCTGCTGAGAAGCATGTCCATCGTTAGCTCTGGGCAAAGCACAGAGATGGGAGGAGAGCACAGTGGGCATCCATGGGGCCTGCAGGGAGCTGCAGTGAGGAGCCGGGAGGAAGCCCCTCCTCTCTCCTGCCCCGGCCTCCTCAGAGAAAGGACAAACTCGGGCCCACGGAGCCGGGCTCAGTGACCCCAAGAGGGATTCGGTCCTGTGGGGGGCCCTGTGCCCTTTTTTTTTTTTAAATAATATATTTCATTGATTTTTTACAGAGAGGAAGAGAGAGGGATAGAGAGTTAGAGAATCATGGCTCACCTGCCTCTTGCACCACCCCTACTGGGGACGTGCCCAAAACCAAGGTACATGCCCTTGACTGGAATCCAACCTGGGACCCTTCAGTCCTCAGGCCGACGCTCTATCCACTGAGCCAAACTGGTTTTGGCTCCCATGCCCTTTTTTAATTATCAGCTTTGAATATGGGCATTCAAGGTCTTGTAGATACTGATTCTTTCTGTTTCATAGTCACTAGCTTACATTGCTCTCATTTCCTCCTCCCCTCTTACTTTCTCCCTCCCTCCACTCCCTCCTCTTCCTCCTCCTCCCTGCCCCTCTACTTCCTCCCCGGCCCTCTTCCTCCTCACCCCCCCTTTCAGTTGTTGGCTAAAAAGGGAACTTTATGGGTTAACCGTGACCGGCAGTTGCAGCGTGAGAGTACGCATTGAGGATCCATTCTTGGTTTACACAGGACGGTTCACATGCTGCTTTTAAGAAACATCTACATCACGCATGTGTGCGTGCATGTGCGTGTGGTGTCCATGTGTGTCTCCAGAGCATCCTTTTATGCAAAACTCACACATGGAAGTCGATTGCTGGGCTCCAGATTCTTCCCGAGGCAGCCAGCTCACTGCAGCCTGTGAGCGCCACGGGGCCCAGAAGGCCCTGCAGCCTCTTTGGGGTGTTACCTTGTGGAGCTGAGGCCTCTCCCAGAGCTGGGAGGGACGGGGGAGGGAGGGGGGAGGGAGGAGGGAAGGATGGGGAGGGAAGGAGGGAGGGGGTGGGGGGAGGGAAGAATGGGGGAGGGAGGGGGGAGGGGAGGGAAGGAGGGAGGGGGTGGGGGGAGGGAAGAATGGGGGAGGGAGGGGGGAGGAAAGGGAAGGAGGGAGGGAGGGAGGGAGGAGGAAGGGGGAGGGAAGGAGGGAGGGGGAGGGAGGGGAGGGGGGAAGGAAGAAGGGGGAGGGAGGGAAGGAGGGGGGGAGGGAAGGATGGGGGAGGGAGGGGAGAAGGGGGGAGGAGGAGGAAAGGGGAGGGAAGGAGGGAGGGAGGGAGAGGGGGGAGGGAAGGATGGGGGAGGGAGGGAAGAAGGGGGGAGGGGGGACGGAGGGGGGAGGGAAGGAGGGGGGAGGGGGGAAGGGAAGGAGGGTGGAGGGAGGGAAGGGAAGGAGGGTGGAGGGAGGGAAGAAGGGAGGGGGAGGGGGGAGGAAAGGAGGGGGGAGGGAAGGATCGGGGAGGCGGGGGAGGGTGGCGCACAGGCACTGGAGATACCATTTCCTTTTCCCTTTTCGGATCTGTTGCTTGTGGAACTCAGCTTGGGGTGTAAGGATGTGGAGATAAGCAAGGCGGAGAAAACGCACTGCTTTAAAGCTGAGACGTAGCGGTTATCGTGAGGCTGCTCCCAGGTACATATGTGCACCGGCCCGGGTACCACTCCGTCTCACCGTGGTCTGCGCTCTGTCCACCACGCCCTCGCATGGCGCTGCCCGTGTCCCGCAGAGCGCAGCCAGTGGTTCCGTGGAAAAGGCCGCAGGGCGTGTTTGAGCTGTTTTTGATGAGAGGGAAGTAGAACTGCCATCCCTCTCAGCCTCATGTCCACACTCTGCTTCCGAGCAGTTCTGGTTGGAGATGTGCAGTCAGCGAGGCGGCTCCAGGCAGCACGTGGGGAGCGCCCCCGAGAACCCGGAAACCGGACTCTGGGCACCGCTCAGCACGGACACCCGAGGGCCACCAGCTCCGGTGAGAAAAGTTACACCTGGGTTTGAGGTTTTCTTATTTTTTAAAGTTGTATTTTAGCATCTTAGTGTCGCTTCTATCCTTTTTATTATTTTTTTTTAAATATTTTTATTGATTTTTCACAGAGAGGAAAAGAGAGGGATAGAGAGCTAGAAACATCGATGAGAGAGAAACATTGTACAGCTGCCTCCTGCACACCTCCCACGGTTGGATGTACCCACAACCAAAGTACATGCCCTTGACCGGAATCGAACCTGGACCCTCCAGTCTGCAGACCAACACTCTATCCACTGAGCCACACCGGTTTCGGCGTGCCGCTTCAATCTTGAGCAGCATCCCTGTTACAAAAAGGAAAATTGTCCCCGTGGCGGACTCAGACACCCCGCCTTCTTCATCACACACCGTCGCTCAGAGCGGCCAGGGCCCCGTTCTCCGCAGCGGGCCTCGCTGCCCGGACCTCCGTGGGTTCAAAGCGATGTCACCGCCACTTGTTAATGTGCCGTGTGACAGGATGAGAGCCAACGCGGGAGCCTCCAGGGAGGGCTGTGTCAGAGCGTCCTGGATTTCCCGGGCCCATGAGCTAGAGCAGGACACGATCGCTTTCTGCTACTAAAATGGGTCCCAGTGTGTTTCCTTCCTTAGAAAAGTGCTTCACAGGATGCTGTAAGACAAACGTTATTTTTATTTTTAGTTTTTATTAAAAAAATATTTTATTGATTTTTTACAGAGAGGAAGGGAGAGTTGGAGAGATAGAGTTAGAAACATCGATGAGAGAGAATCATCGATCAGCTGCCTCTTGCACACCCCCCACTGGGGATGTGCCCACAACCTAGGTACATGCCCTTGACCTGAATCGAACCTGGGACCTTTTAGTCCGCAGGCCAACACTCTATCCACTGAGCCACATCGGTTTCGGCCAAAAGTTAATTTCGTTGTTAAATAAGCTACATCCCTATTAGATAGCATATTTAACTTCCTAACTCTGCAAATGTGGAGGCAATTAGAACAAACTTTTATTCTTTGGGCCCGCATAATACACAGCAGGAGAAAACTGATCTACGGTTTTAGGTAATGTTGATACTTTCTGTGCTGAAGATTGAGAAATGAATAAGACCACTGAAACATTATCATCTAAAGGAGCATGAAGGAGTTTGAGCAGAATGTCCCTGTTTCTTGCAAGAAACACTAGACTTGCCAGAAGTTAGTGACACTCTGCAGCCCCTGAAAACCCGCCTGCCTCTGCTGAGAGTCTGAGACGGAGAGACCCCAGCTCCCAGCGGCACCAGCACCCCTCCCCCGCTCTCAGCGGTGTCTTGGGGAACAGCAGCCAGTGCCCTGGCCTTCCGGCCAGCTCTGTCTGACATCTTCTATGTGTGTGACGGGCGGATCAGTTTCTCTCCCGTGGTTCCTCTGAGGACCGTTGACACGTGAGTCTCCGAGGGGCTTCTCATCGTCAGGCGCAGGAGTGCCCCCTGATCGAACTCCCAGTGGAGGGGACAGTTTGCATATTAGCCATTTCTTATGTAGGATTATGTGCAGTGAGTAGGGATTCTGAGAAATCAAATTATGTGGGCGTTAACCAGTCACTGCTGGGACTGTCCTGGGTCTGTTTGATTATAGGAAGGTAAGTAACCCTCCCTGACCCTCCCTGTTGGGGATCAGGACTGCCCCAGACCTCACTGTTGGCTGCTCGCCTTCTCCCCCATCAGAGGTGGGCCCCAGCGTCCATCTGGGCCCCTCGGAGGACAGGAAGACGGTGGTGTGAGAGCTTCTGCGGGAACTGGTCGGGGCGTCGGGGCTGAGACTGAGGCCAGGCAGGTCCTCTTCACAAACCTCAGGACCTGCTCCCTGACCGTCCCAGGGTGAGAGGGGGCCACAGCGCTGAGGGGACCTCCTCCCCAGGCTGTGGTCACAGCTGTGAGCCAACCCACAGGGCCCTACCCAGCAGCCCGGGGAGTGACCAAGTCACCCAGCATGGCAGCCGGTCCGGCTGGGCCGTCACACCCCACACATACGGGGGAATCCCGGTGTGACGTGGGCTCCCCCTGTGACCCTGCTTCCTGTGTGACACTGGCTTCCTGTGTGACACTGGCTTCCTGTGTGACACTGGCTTCCTGTATGACATGGGCTTCCTGTGTGACACTGGCTTCCTGTGTGACATGGGCTTCCTGTGTGACACTGGCTTCCTGTGTGAACTGGCTTCCTGTGTGACACGGGCTTCCTGTGTGACACGGGCTTCCTGTGTGACACTGGCTTCCTGTCTGACGCGGGCTTCCTGTGTGACACTAGCTTCCTGTCTGATGTGGGCTTCCTGTGTGACACTGGCTTCCTGTGTGACGCGGGCTTCCTGTGTGACACTGGCTTCCTGTGTGATGTGGGCTTCCTGTGTGGCACTGGCTTCCTGTGTGACACTGGCTTCCTGTGTGACATGGGCTTCCTGTGTGACACTGGCTTCCTGTGTGAACTGGCTTCCTGTGTGACACGGGCTTCCTGTGTGACACTGGCTTCCTGTCTGACGCGGGCTTCCTGTGTGACACTAGCTTCCTGTCTGATGTGGGCTTCCTGTGTGACACTGGCTTCCTGTGTGACACTGGCTTCCTGTGTGATGTGGGCTTCCTGTGTGGCACTGGCTTCCTGTGTGGCACTGGCTTCCTGTGTGACACTGGCTTCCTGTGTGATGCGGGCTTCCTGTGTGACGCTGGCTTCCTGTGTGACACTGGCTTCTTGTGTGACACTGGCTTCCTGTATGACATGGGCTTCCTGTGTGACACTGGCTTCCTGTGTGACCCTGCTTCCTGTGTGACACTGGCTTCCTGTGTGACACTGGCTTCCTGTGTGACACTGGCTTCCTGTATGACATGGGCTTCCTGTGTGACATGGGCTTCCTGTGTGACACTGGCTTCCTGTGTGAACTGGCTTCCTGTGTGACACGGGCTTCCTGTGTGACACTGGCTTCCTGTCTGACGCGGGCTTCCTGTGTGACACTAGCTTCCTGTCTGATGTGGGCTTCCTGTGTGACACTGGCTTCCTGTGTGACACTGGCTTCCTGTGTGATGTGGGCTTCCTGTGTGGCACTGGCTTCCTGTGTGACGTGGGCTTCCTGTGTGATGTGGGCTTCCTGTGTGACGTGGGCTTCCTGTGTGGCACTGGCTTCCTGTGTGACACTGGCTTCCTGTGTGATGCGGGCTTCCTGTGTGACGCTGGCTTCCTGTGTGGCACTGGCTTCCTGTGTGACACTGGCTTCCTGTGTGACACTGGCTTCTTGTGTGACACTGGCTTCCTGTATGACATGGGCTTCCTGTGTGACACTGGCTTCCTGTGTGACCCTGCTTCCTGTGTGACACTGGCTTCCTGTGTGACACTGGCTTCCTGTGTGACACTGGCTTCCTGTATGACATGGGCTTCCTGTGTGACACTGGCTTCCTGTGTGACATGGGCTTCCTGTGTGACACTGGGTTCCTGTGTGACACGGGCTTCCTGTGTGATGTGGGCTTCCTGTGTGACACTGGCTTCCTGTGTGACACTGGCTTCCTGTATGACATGGGCTTCCTGTGTGACACTAGCTTCCTGTGTGACATGGGCTTCCTGTGTGACACTGGGTTCCTGTGTGACACGGGCTTCCTGTGTGACGTGGGCTTCCTGTGTGACACTGGCTTCCTGTCTGATGCGGGCTTCCTGTGTGACACTGGCTTCCTGTCTGATGTGGGCTTTCTGTGTGACACTGGCTTCCTGTGTGACGCAGGCTTCCTGTGTGACACTGGCTTCCTGTCTGATGTGGGCTTCCTGTGTGGCACTGGCTTCCTGTGTGATGTGGGCTTCCTGTGTGATGTGGGCTTCCTGTGTGGCACTGGCTTCCTGTGTGACACTGGCTTCCTGTGTGATGCGGGCTTCCTGTGTGACGCGGGCTTCCTGTGTGGCACTGGCTTCCTGTGTGACACTGGCTTCCTGTGTGACACTGGCTTCCTGTGTGACCCTGGTTTCCTGTGTGACGCGGGCTTCCTGTGTGTCACTGGCTTCATGTGTGACACTGGCTTCCTGTGTGACGTGGGCTTCCTGTGTGATGTGGGCTTCCTGTGTGGCACTGGCTTTCTGTGTGACACGGGCTTCCTGTGTGATGTGGGCTTCCTGTGTGGCACTGGCTTCCTGTGTGACACTGGCTTCCTGTGTGTCACTGGCTTCCTGTGTGACACTGGCTTCCTGTGTGACGCGGGCTTTCTGTGTGATGTGGGCTTCCTGTGTGGCACTGGCTTTCTGTGTGACGCGGGCTTCCCGTGTGACGCTGGCTTCCCGTGTGACGCGGGCTTCCTGTGTGATGTGGGCTTCCTGTGTGGCTGTTTTGGGTCAGCAGCAGGTGTGAAATCCTTGCATCTCATGGCTGACCTCTGGGAATACCAGCTTCATCATCAGGAGAGCCCGGCCTCAAGACACCCAATGGTCCCCCGGGGCCACCCATTCACCTCCCAGATGGACTGGTCATGTGACTGAGGCCCCCAGGTCTAGCAGCAGAACCTCAGAGAAACCACAGAATAGTGAGAATAGTCACTGTACCTGCTGGAAGCACCACATTCAGCGTGGTGTGTGAGGCAGCACTAGGTTCGATACTGTCACCTTGCAGACGCCACGAAGAGTCACAGGCACAATCATGTGCTGTGCGTTTTCCACAGCGTTCCCCTCAGGCCAGTGCACTGGCACTGTGCACTTACAACTTACAGAGCGCCCACAAGTGTTCTGTGTGCCAGACTATGTCTTCTAGCTGTGCGTGTGTGTGTGTGTGTGTGTGTGTGCATGGTGAGGGTATGTGTGTGTGCATGTGAGCATATGTGAATGTGTGTGCACACGAGTGTGTGAGTATATGTGTATAATTGTGAGTGTATGTGTTAATGTGTGTGCATGTGAGTGTGTGCATGTGAGTGTATGCGTGCATGTGTGTGCATGTATGTGTACATGAGAGTGTGTGAATGTGAGTGTATGAGTGCATGTGAGTGGGAACGTGAGTGTGTGAGTGGGAACGTGTGTGAATGTTAATATGTGCATGTGAGTGTATAAGTGCATATGACTGTGTATGCATGTGAGTGTGAGTGTATGAATTGTATGTGCATGTCAGTGTATGTGCATGCACATTCATGCACTTAGAAAATATCCTAAGAGAGTTTAAGTCACACTAACCTCATTCTTAGGTTCTTATTCCTGGAAAAATTATAATGGTCTCAATATGAATTCCACTCCCCAAATTCCAGAGAACCAAGAGCTTAAACATGTCTTTTGAAACAACTCACAAGATCCGAGCTAAACGTCTTTTAATGTCCTTTCCATGTGCAGTGGGTTTCACAGCTGTGGGGGGGGGGTGTGCCTGTGAGGGAGGGGAGAGAGGAAGGGGGATGTGCCTGTGAGGCTTAAAGGGCAGCTGCTCCCCCTGAGACACTCCCCTCATGGAACCGCCCATGTTCCTGAGAGCAGCATGCAGCGGGCGACGGGAAGGAGCTGCTCGGGACTCACGGCTTCGCGTGTTGAGACTCCACAGACACGCACACACATGGCAGGCTCCAGTGCCGGTGCCCCGGGCCCCGTCCGCAGGGAGCGCTCGTCCGGGTCAGGGACAGCCTGGCGCCCGCTCAGGGCTTCCCTGGAGCCAGGCCACGAGCATCGCGGGCCACAAACTCCTGTGATCTCCGTCCACTGGGCACGTTTCACAGTTTTGAACAGTGACTGGTTAGTGAGAATGGATCTAAAAGGCACTGCCAGGGTGATGGGCTGTTTGGGGGAGGGATCCAGGGTGGCTGGCCCGGAGGTTCTGCCCGTCACGGGAGACTGCGGGACGGAGCTGTGGTCACTTCCTGTCTGCAGGTGGCGTTTAGTTGTGCTGTGGGTGCCCTCTCCTCCCTCCCTCTACCAGCCTCGATATGCCAGTGACCTGGCTGCCCAGAATGGGAGTGAAGCCAGGCCCGTCTCCTCTGGCTGCGCGTGTTAGCACATGTGTGACTTACCTACATGTGTGCAGACCTGAGTGCACACGAGCGAAGTGCAGAACTGTTGACATGGACTCGAGGTGAGCTCGCTGACAGAAGAGGGCCTGGCGGAGGTCTCCAAACGCCACTGAACCTCAAGACTTCACACCGTGCAAGGTGCTGTGGGCACAGCACAGCTCGCCCTGTGGGGAGGGGGGCACACAGCTGAATGGCGCAGCGCGGGCCCCAGTGGGACACCGTGCCACTCTGAGCCTGCCCTGCTGCGGTGCAGGTGGGAAGCCGCCCGAGGGAGGTGTGACTGGACAGACAGCGGAGCCGGGAGTCCGCACAGACCCGAGGTGTGGCCTCAGGGGTGTGTGCTGACCGGGGCAGACCCGGGTGCTGGCCAGGGCGGGGGCGGGGGGGAGGAACCCAGGTGCTGGCCGAGGGGCAGGTGGGAGGTCCGCAGCCACAGTGACTGAGATGGGGCGGCGGCGTGCAGACCGTGACCTGCTGACACGGACGGGACAGGAGTCTAGACTGTCACACCCACGGGGCCACGTCACACTCGAGTCTCCTTACACCTCTCCCAGGCCAGGCCAGCAACCACCGTCTCCGGGCCAGCCTCCTCCCCGGATCCCGCGCTCCCGGGCCTTCACTGGAATGCACAGCTGTCGGGTGGGGGGCCACGCTACAAAGTAAACAAGTAAAATGACATGATCATCTTCACTGGCACAGACAGAGCACTTAACAAAATTCGGCTTCAGACTCAGGTAAAATCCCTGGCAAATGGGAAGGGGCTCTCTCCACCGACGGAGACCATAGCACCAACAGCAGCAGCACTGCTCGTCTCGGAGCAGAAGCGGGCTTCCCTGAGCGCACAGGGGCCGCCGGCTCTCACCACCCGCACCCCCGTGGGCTCTGCCAGCGGCTTGCAGACACAGGGGCATCCGGGCAGCCGGACGGAGTCTGCGGGGGGCAGCTTGCTCAGAGTGCGGGACCGACCCAGACCGTTAGAAAGGCCAGCTCCATTTCCGAGGGCTAGGAATGAAAGAAAACAAAACTGAATTGTTCAGAACGGCCTGAAAAACACAAAATACTCTGGGGTGAATCTCATCAAAGATGCGTAAGATCTGAATGCGACAGCATTGCTGAAACACTGTACATGGGTGGGGAGGCTCAATATTGCTAAAAGGAAACTTCCCAATCAGATGCTCTCAGGCACAGGTTTCAGCAGGCTTTGTGGTTTGTTTAGAAATCAAGAGGATGGTTTTGAGATCCACGTGGCAATGTGAGTACTCAAGCACAGCTGAGCCATTAGAAAAGGAACAAATGAGGACCCCCGCGACCTGCTGCCCAGCCAGGCAGTGTGGCCTCAGGCTTAAACAGGGAGCATATGGCATGGACACAGGGCAACTGAGTTATGGTTGGGTGGCCCAGCTGTTCACCTTGGGGGCATCACAATTCTGCAAACACCACCACCACCTGGCAAAGCCCGAAGGCTCCACGCCCACGGGACCATGGTGTGCTCATGGACAAAGTAAACGTGGAGGCAGGACCACACAGCATCACGTCTTTATATATATATATATATATATATATATATATATATATATATATATATATATATATATATATATTTTTTTTTTTTTTTTTTTTTTTTCAGGGATTTCTTTTTTTTAAAATATATTTTTATTCATTTCAGAGAGGAAGGGAGAGAGAGAAAGAGAGAGGTCAAACATCAATGATGAGAGAGACTCATGGAGCGGCTGCCTCCTGCACACTCCACACGGGATCGAGCCCGCAACCCGGGCCTGTGTCCTGACTGGGAATCCTGGGAATCGAACCCTGACCTCTGGTTCACCTGTCAATGCTCAATCACTGTGCTATGCCAGCTGGGATTTTATTTGTTTTTTAGAAACCTTTCATTTTCCAACAAGCATTTGGGTGGCTTTGAGGGAGTTTATTTGTGGAAGGTTTGATGGGAGGCGGTTAAGAGTATTAAGTGACTAAAAGCTCGATAAATCCCTTGACGGACAGCCCACGCCGCATCTGCTGGGCAATGTGCGATTTCCACTTTTTAAAAAGGTTTTTACGTAGAAAGGTTCCTTTCTAAGAGGCTTCCCTTCCGAGGTGAACTCCCATCATCCTCCCTGTGCCTCGTCTTCATTTCCCGAACGAGGTGACCCTGCTGGCCCCGCTGGCCAGTCCCCGTGGAAGCGAAGGCAGTCTGTGTGCTGCTCACCGGAGCGGGGGGAGGGGAGCACCCCAACATTTAGGACATCCCTCCCAGCCAGTGGGGCTTTGCACCCCGCCCGCTCCAGAGGGACCTGGATTAATTCCTCCCTCCGGCCTGCTGCCCAGCGTGGCTCTCACTGACTTACTAACTCGCCACTTGGCCACTTGCTTCATGTCACTATTTCCACCATCATCCGTGTTCCTCACCGACCCGGGCAGCATTCCGAGGAGGACTTTGCTAGTTGACACCCTGGGCAAAGCAGCTGGGGAAGCAGAGGGGGGCTGGCACGGGGCCTCAGGGCGGGGGCCCCTCCACTCCATCATGGTCGCTGACATCGGTGACAGCAGTGACAGTGATGGAGGGACCCTCTGCAGGAAAATCTGGAGCTCCAGCCGGGAGCCTGCTCGTCCTGCTCTGCTCCTGCTGAGAGAATGCGCTCAGTCAGCTGTGCTTCGAGGGGCACTTCACGGCGTCCGAGTTTCTGGGGCAAGTCCCTCCCTGGGAGCTGTCCCACTGCCACCCATTCCTCTGCCTCTCACCGCAGTCCGTCTCCTGGATGGGAGCACCGTCCGGGTGGAAGATGAGATGCTCACTTGCCCGCAGTGCGCTGGGCCATGCCGATGGTGGCCTCACCACGCAGGCGGGTCCCAGGCAGTTAGTGTTCCCTATGTCTGAGCCGTGTGTGCTGGTGCAGAGTGGCAGTGTGGCCCCGCCTGGCTCTGCGCTCATGCAGCCCCGTGGAGGTCGCCTCCGGGGCATGCTGGGACGGGCATTCTTCTTCTTCTAAGTTCCCACTGGAGAGAGACAGCCATCCTAGGCCGGTCAAGAGCCAGCACACAGGTGGGCAGCAGGCCAAGGGGGTGGTGAGGAAACAGCACACCATGGGTACTGCTTCTTCGCCGTGAAGGGAAGAGCTGTCATTGCTTGATGCAGAGGTTGACACAAGTCTCCTGCTCAGTCCACACATCAGAGGCCGCAGGCCGAGGAAGGTGAGTGAGACGAGACTCCCACGAGGTGGGGAGACCCCTGTGTGCCCTCACACTCAGCGTGTCAGCACCTCTTAGGCAAGGTCACACAGACAGACGGACTGCTATCTCGTTTTCATCACGGCACCTCACAGAACAAACATGTGGCTTAAAACACGTCTATAAATAGCCAGGCCAGCATGGTTGAGCATCGACCTATGAACCATGTCATGGTTCGATTCCCAGTCAGGGCACATGCCCAGGTTGCAGGTCCGATCCTTAGTGTGGGGCCTGTAGGAGGCAGCTGATCAACAATTCTCTCTTTCATCATTGATGTTTCTCTCTTCCTCTCCCTTCCTCTCCAAAATCAGTGCATATTAAAAAAACACCTACAAATACATCGAGCATTAGCAATAATCCAATAGTGCAGGGGAAGACAGCCGACCAGGAAAGAGCAATGCTGATGTCCCTCCCCCATCACTGTTCCCAGAAATTCCAGAAAAACAATGATGGTCTACTCAGGCTCTGGAGACCAGAGCTGCAGCAGTTTGAACTCATCAATAAGATCATTTGCCCTCAGGATTTAAATTCACTGCCATTCACTATAGCTGATTAAAGATAAAATGTGGTCTTTCAATCTAACTCCTTAAGATTCAGACTGTATCTTTTTAGAATGTATGCTAGTGGCCCAGTGCATGAAACTCATGCACATTAAAAGGGAATTAATTAAAGGAAATATTTCAATATTGCTATTTGCCCTTTCTCTATAACAGAAAATTTGATTTGTCATTTAGAGTCAAGTCCTGGGTGCAGGTACCCAGTTCCCTCCTCCCTCCGGCCAGAGACTGTGCCGGCACCCGCAGGGGCCCAGCATCAAGTCACCACCCACCCATGTTGCCTAGAAATCACGGCAGACCCAGACCTGCCGGCACCTGCGGGGACACAACATCAAGTCCCCTCCCACCTGCATGCGCCTGCCATGCACTCAGCCTCCTAGTGACGGGTTGTTCTGGTGTGAGGGTGTCACAACCACAGCCTTTTTATAATATAGGACTAGGGTCCACACTGGGCACGAGGGGTGTCCTTCAGCCCAGCCTGCCCCCTCTCACATACTGGGAACCCTCAGGGGATGTCCTACTGAGGCTACCTGGCTGATCAGGGGAAGGCACCAGCCCATCACCCCGCTGCTACAGCCAATGCCTGTCACACAGCCACCAAGGTGTTTTCATCAACACGGACTCCAGTCCCTTCACCAAGAAAAAATGACAACTTTCTTTAGGCGTTTTCAAGATGTGTCTTGCATAGGATATGCATTTCTTTCTTTCTTTCTTTTTTAATCCTCACCTGAGGATATATTTCCATTGACTTTTAGAGAATGTGGAAGAGAAAGGGAAAGACCGAAAGAAACATCAAAGTGAGAGGAACACTTTGATTGGTTGCCTCCTGCATGAGCCCTGATCTGGGCCCTGGCCAGGGAGGAGCCTGCAACCTAGGTACATGCCCTTGATCAGAATCGAACCGGACCCTGTGGTCGGCAGGCCAAGGCATTATCCACTGAGCTAAACCGCCTAGGGCAGGATATGACATTTCTTAGCCGTCCAGCAGCGGAAGTTCATTTTTTTCTTCAGGAGTGTGGTGGAGAAGCCCTAGATCACCTAAGTTACTAAGAATATTACCAGTGGCATACAAGGAGCTCAGCCAATGAGCAGTCAGAAAAGGTGTTTCCTCTGTAGTTCACACCGATCACCTCTGATCTCTGGCTCTGTCCCTGCCAGGCCTATAGCCTCCGGGCCTGGACAAGGGATCCCAGCTCCCTTCAATCACCAGCTCCACCGCTGCCAGGCCTATAGCAGAGGCTTGGGGCCTGAGCAGGGGACCCTCAGCTCTGTCAGATCACCCGGCTCTGCCCCCGCCCAGGAGCACCCTGGCTCAGGCCCTTCCCAGGTTGCTGAGGACCCAAGGGGTCCTACCTTTGAGTGACCTGGGTGCTAAGAAAGTTCCCAGGCTGCTGGGCGCCTATCTATGCAAATTAGCCTCCATATTTTTTTGGGTTGATTTGCATACTCACTCTGATGGGCTGTGGGTGTGGTGGAGATACAATTTACATGTCTGTCTATTATTAGGTAGGATAATGCATTAATATGATAGGGTACATATGTGTTTTGTGAATAAAAAACTGTTTATTGAATATACACATTCAAAATATTTAAGATTGAGGACACATTCAAATACAAAAATCTTTTTCATATTGAAAATAAAGTGTAGCCAAGTAGGAAGAACTGGTGAGATTCTAAGTACTTGAGGTGTCTTTCTCCAGAGTGATATTATTTTCAGGAATGCTTGAAGCTGACTGGCAATTCCACGTGTGTTCCTCTGTTCAGTCCTGGACCTACAGGAGCTGCACAGGATTCCTTGTCAGGGTGAACCGGTTTCAGGGTGAGGACTTACCTGTCACCCAGTGACTCACCCAAGAGGAGAGAGAAGACCCCATTTTCCAAACAGAACCCTCACACCACGTCGCAGCCAGAAACAAGCCCCAAACAGGAACTTCAAACCCAGGACTGTGTTCGCGGGAACGTGGCTGGATGTGATGTCGGAATGGAGGATGGAGGGTGCGGTGGGCACGAACTCCCCCACCCCTCACAATCATCCCCAGGAAATGGCAACGCTGTTGGTGGTTGTTCCAAATTGCCCGTGAGGAAGAGCAGAATCTGTGTCCTGGGCACTTCGAGGTGCTAAAGCTCATGTGACCCTCTCAGCAGACAGGGACCTGGCATGACTGTGCCCATTGTTCAGACGAGGAAACTGACATTTAAAGTGCTGGACGGATTTCACAAGCTGGTAACCATCACCTCTACCTTTGGGATCTGTGTTCAAAATTTAGTTCAGAAGCAGAACCAGATGTGAAATTCAGAGACACAGATATTCCTTTAATATTATAAAGGGCTCAAAGGAGCTTGGTCTGTCAGACACCCGAACAAGGTGCTGGTAGAGATGGCTTGTCTCTTTCTGGAGATGATGGTGGAGTGACTGTTTTCAATCAGGAGCTCAGGTGTCGGGAAGGATGTGAGCAGATGCGGGCCTTCCTGATCCTCACTCTTTATGCTATGACTTTATCCCACAAAACATTTTTTGAGGTCTCAAAGTTTTCTGAAGCCAAGATTATATTTATTGATATAGGCCTGGGGCATGAAATTTGTGCACTTAGGTGGCGGGGAGGGGGGGGGGCGCGGTCCTAAGCCCGGCCTGCACCCTCTCACAGTCTGGGATCCCTTGGGGGATGTCCGACTAACAGTTTAGGCCCGCTCCCTGCGTGGGCCAAAGCCATTAATCGGACATCCTTAGTGCTGCTGTGGAGGCAGGAGAGGCTCCCACTACTGCTGCTGTACTCGCCAGCATGATCCCGGGTTCTGGCTGAGCAACGCCCCCCTTCCCACCCCCAGGGGAGTGCACTGACCACCGGAGGCAGCTCCTGCACTGAGCATCTGCCTCCTGGTTGTCAGTGTGCACATCATAGCGTCTGGTTGTTTTGCCATTTGGTTGATTTGCATATTAGCCTTTTATTATACAAGATTATTTTTATATTTATTATTATCATTATTCATGCCAAAACACCACATCATTTTTAAGATCAGTAAAAGTAGCCCAAGACTTGAAACTACAGTTAGCTACCCCCCAACTAAAGGAGCAATGGTTTGCTGTGTCATTTTGGCCAAAATGGTCTATAGTTTCCTCTTCTTTGAAGCTCAACAACTAGTTATTACCATGATAATTAGTGGTGGGTATTCCTGTAGAAGGCGAGTGCATTTTTAAAAGAATGGAGCATGATTCTGAGTTCTGCCTTCATAAGTAGCTCACATTAAAGTGGACACTTTTGGTTCACGTGGCGAAGATGCAGTTGTCATAGTGCGATGACAAAGCAGTTCTTTTGTCTGCGCCTTTATTCCTAATGGTATCTGTTACCCAGACACACAGAGAGGTAGTAAATAGGTACATTATATGTATGCACACACAGTTACACATATAACACCTATGCCTTTATGAAATGCTAAGGACTGAAAACCACCTGTCAAAACCACTGAAGGGTCTGAAATACTCCCCTACTTACGAGGTAGCAAACGAGCCTACTAGTGTCACAGTTGCTGGCAGAAGCCTGGAGACTCCTGGGTCAGAGACAAAAGACAGTTTGTAACGCATGGCAATGGCCAGTGTCATCGTTTTTTGCATCCACTCTTGACCCCCAAGTCCTATGGGACCACAGAAAGTGGGCCAGGGACACCTGCATGCTGTGCTGGAACAGATGTGCCCGGAGCTTCGGGAACCCCACTTTTATAGCGGGCAGTGGGTCAGCCTGCCTGTAATCACACCCACCTTTCCTCTGAGCAGACTCCCTCTTCTCCTCCAAGGCTGAGCAATGTCCTTGGGAGGGTATCTATAATAACGAAAGTGTAACTTGCAAATTACCAAACAGTAGAATGACCATCTGTATGACCACACCATGAGTCAGTGGCTCCAGGCCAGCCAAGGCAGCTGTGATGCGATTGGTCAGGGCCCAGCCATGATCACCCTGCAGAGGGAGGCTTGGCTACCACCGGCAGGATGATGGATTGAGGGGCTACATGATCACCCCAAAGAGGGATGCCCAGGCCACCGACCAGCAGGCTGTGGTGGATGGTCAGGGTCTCCCTCTGTGGGGCAATCAATCTCGGGATTCTCAGACTGTGAGAGGGTGCAGGCCAGGCTGAGGGACATCTCCCCAAAGTGCAAGAATTTCATGCACAAGGCCTCTAGTTCCAGAGTGAAGGGTCGTGCCTGTGTGTGCACAACATGCAGACACGCAGGCGACTCCTGGAGGACTGTGACAATAGCCCTGGAAACGCTTAGAGTCAGCATTTGGCTTGGAAAGGGGCACTTGACACCGTGCTTGTGAAAATCATCTGGCCTTTGATCCATCACCACGGAACAGAGCACGAAGCACGCCAGATGCAGGGGCTTTTCCACATGGCATTCCTGGAGAGCACATGTGTTCTGTCCGGGGGTGGCCGGCAGGGTTGGCAGCGGAGAGCGTGGCCGCTGGCTGGCTGTGTCACTTGCTGCCTGGGAGTCGTCCAGCCTGCCAGCCGGCCAGCCCCAGAGCCCGCAGAGGGTGAGTAATGGAGCATTAAATGTCAACAATCTGGCTGCCACCAGGGCTTGATCTCTTTGAGCCCCAGGAGATCTGGGCGAGCATGAGAACGAGCACCCAAACGTGGCAGAGGAGGCCAGAGGGCCAGCTGAAGCTTCTGAGGCTCAGGACTGCGTGTCGTATCCATCTTCCTGTGAGGCAGCCCGTGGCCAGCCCTCGCCAGACTCCCCTGCCTTCCCACGGGTCACCAGCCATCAGGGGCTAACAGGAAATAGAGTTTGAAAAGCCCACGACCAATGAATTTATCCAGGACCAGAATAGAAATTCCTTCAATTCCAGCTCACATTGTTGTCTTTGGGATATTTTGGAAAACACCGTTTTGCTCTGAGCTGCAATTGATGGTGGTGGCTGGGTGCGGGGGCAGCTTTATTTCTTCAGTCCCTGTAGCCCCGGAGTATGGGGTCCAGTGAAGGGGTGAGCGTCTGGGCCATTCAGGGGTGGATCCTGACTCTAGGCAGGTTACTCCGCCTCTGAGCGTGTCAGCCTTCTCATTGGTAAGAACAGATAATTATTGATTCACATGGGGCATGGGACTGAAGACCTAAAGATTTACGACCGCCTGAGAGGCGGCCCCAATCCCAGGAGATGCCTCCTGGCTGAATGTGGGGGTTCTGTGGGGCTGTAGGATGGTGTGTCCCAGACCACACAGCGAGACTCCCACTGCGGGTTCAGGCAAAGCTCGGGCAGCGACAGCTGATGCGAACTTCCACTCGCTTCCTCCCCTGACATGCAGGCCTCCGTCTCAGGGCTGGCTTGATGCTGTGATGCCAGTGTAAGGTGTAACGGGGAGGGAGGGGAGAGGGAGAGACAGTCATTTGAGCGGAGCAATACAGAGAGACCATGCCGATGAGCCCAGTCTGCATGGGGTCCCGTGACAGACGGCCCCGCCGGCTGCAAGATGTGTGCATGTGTGTGTGCATCATTAGCAAAGGGCTTCATGCAGGTGTAACCACCATCTGCCCACGGGCGAACAGTGCTTCCAGCCCCGTTACCTGCCCGCATTCACCCCGTACCCTGAAGGGTTAGGAATGCGGCTGACTTCACGGCCAGACCCCGCTCTGACCCAGAGCCACTCTGGCCGTTTGTCCACACCGCTGGCCTGGTCCCGGGTGCCGGGACTTTAAGGGTCTGGCTTTGTTTGCACAGTCGCTGTCTTTGTGTTTTATCCTGAGTCGCCATGTGGGAAACACATGCTCCATGCAGCTTATTGGCCACGTTTTCTAAAGATGCCTTAACGGGACCGTGGCGCTCACGGAGGAGGTGGCCTGCTTAGCACAAGAACAAGCACTGCATTTGTCCGAGGCCGGACATGCACGCCAGCATCTCACTCCGAATCAGCACGCCATGACTCATCTTTCTCAGATTACGGAGGTACAGCCCAAAGCAAAATAACATCAAGACGTGAGTGATAGACTTCATCTAGATGACGACACTGATGTTTCTTCAATAAGTCAACGCTGAGGACATATTTAACATGCCTGCTGTCAAATGTATTGGCACATTCTCCACCTAAAACGGGCACAGCCACATCTACAGAGGACATGTGTTCTGCATGTGCTGTGTTTGTTCTGTAGTCACACGTGTCCCAAGCCCTGGCACTGCGTCCTGCCCTGGAACATCTGGTCCCGTCCACAGCGTCCGTGGTGACAGCCTGCCCATGTGAACTGTCCCGGGAACGTGGTCCTTCACAGGTGGTCGGCCCTGTGCCAGCATCTCAGGACACACTCAGTCGACGCTGATCCATCTCTGTAACCCCGGTGCCGTGACCGGCCGGCCAGGCTACCAAGGCAAGGAGGGTGAGTGTTGGCACTACAGCCACAACACAATGATCGGGCCAATAAAACCTGATAGTATTTTAAATATATTTTTAGTTATTTCAGAGAGGAGTGGAGAGAGAGAGAGAGAGAGATCAGTGATGAGAGCAAATCATTGATTGGCTGCCTCCTGCATGCCCCCTATTGGGGATTGAACCCGGGACCTTTCAGTCTGCAGGCCAATGCTCTATCCACTGAGCCAAACCGGCCAGGGAAAACTTGATAGTATTTTATATGTGAACGCTCTAAACCCAAAGGGTAAACAGTGTCATGGGCTGCTGGAACCCAGGGGTGTTTTCTAAGCTTGGGCGTTTTGACCAGACCACGAACAAGGGCCTTTTGGTGTGAACTGGTGTCTCCATGGATGGGACCCAAGTCTGCTGCTCAGTCTGTGCACAAGATGAAGCAACGAGCAGGCACCCAGGATAACAGTTGGTGCTGGACACCTGTCCACCTGGCTGCTGACCTCTGCTGCAGATACGACATCGGAACACGCGTCTTTCTGGAGTTCCTGGAATGCCTGGCTTCCACTCCCTAGTGACTAGCCTCCTAGGAGTTTCTTCCACCAGGAACATGACTTGCTTTATAGCCAGGTGCAAACATGTCACACTTTGACCAAATGTCTGTGAAGCATTTTCCCGTGCCTCATCTCATTTGATCCTCACAGAAGTCCTGGAGTAGGTAGATAGACTTGATAGTATCCTATTTTCTTTTCATTAGTTGGAAAACTAAGATTTAGAAAGCTTAGGATCTTGACCCGACTGAAAAGAAATAAGAAATGGTGGAACTTGAAAATGACTTCAGGTTTTCTCACTGCACAGAATATAGACAAACACTGTTGGTGTTAAATATTTTACCCTTTGTTCTTCCTGTGTGATCTACAATAATAATCTGCTTCGCAATGATATTTACTGCTGTGTGGCTGACAATTACCTGAAAGAGAAGTTGGAGTGCTTTTTCACTGGCTGGAAAAAATTTAGCTAAATCAGAAACCAGGCCTAATTAAGCAAGTTTATCATATATATATATATATATATATATATACAAGTTTATCATATATATATAGGCTACTTTGACTCACACATGCATAATACATATAAAGCTCTTGCTGATGCCAATCCCACACGTGTGTTTCCATCTGTCAATGTTGATCTTGAATTGGTTGACACTTCTATTATAGAGAAAGGGTGAATAATGATATTAAAATATTGATTCTAATTAATTTCCTTTCAATGTGCATGAATTCATGCACCAGGCCATTAGTATCTATACTAATAAAAGGGTAATATGCAAATTGGTCACAATGCCCTTACATCTCACAGTAACAACCAAACAGCAGGCTGCATGGGGCAACCAGGCCAGCAGGGCAGGTTAGTGAGAGATGACCAAATGACTGACCAGCAGACTGTATGGGGCGACCAGGCCAGTGGGGGTGGGGGCAGTAAGGGGCAACCAGGCCAGCAGGGGGGTGGGGGGGGTGGGAGAGAGGAGGGGTCAGTTAGGTGCAATCAGGCTGGCAGGCAGATGCAGTTAGGGGTGATAAGGCTGGCAGGGGAGGCAGTTGGGGTGATCAGGTAGGCAGGCAGGTGAGCAGTTAGGAACCAGTGGTCCCGGATTGTGAGAGGGATGTTTAGGGCTGAAACCAGCAGTCGGACATCCCCTAAGGGGTCCTGGATTGGAAAGGGTGCAGACTGGGCTGAGGGACACCCAAAGATAGGCCAGGTTGAGGAATCCCACTAGTGCATGAATTCGTGCACTGGGCCTCTAGTAAGTAAATCAGTTTTTTGATTTATCTCTCCTCATCCTCCCACCCCCACATTGAGGTATGTCAGTCTGTTCCATGCCTCCCTGCTTCAGGCCCTAGGTTGTTGGTGTTGAAAATTTTTTAAAACGACTCTTCCTTTATTAAAGAACAAAGAAGAAGATCTTCAGAGTACCAACCTTAGACGAACAGTTGAAGGTGGGGCATGTTTGCATTTCTTCAAACATTGGTTCTGTGAGAGCTTTGGCGTGTTTGCTGACAAATGAGCAAGTCTCCTGGCTGTAGCTTGGCAGCCGATGCCTGGATGTAAATCTCCTTGGAACAACTTCTGTCCTCGGTTGTGAGGATGTAGCACAACCAGTTTACCTCCTTCCTGGGCTCCACTGGGAAGGTAGGCCGTGCACAGGTCCATGACCTCTATAGCTCTGTACTCTTCAGCCTTTGACTTTTTTCTGTAATTATTTGCCCGTGATTTTACTTGAGATTTGCACTCATTTAGATAATGAGCGATGTCCCTGCTGGTGTGACTCAGTAGTTGAGCATTGGCCTAGGAACCAGGAGGTCATGGTTCAATTCCCAGTCAAGGCACATGCCTGGATTGTGGCCTCAATCCCTATTGGGGGCACTCAGGAAGCAGCCAAACAATGATTCTCTCTCACCATTGATGTTTCTATCTCTTTCTTTCTCTCCCTTCCTCTCTGAGATCAATAAAAAAATATTTTAAAAATGGAACAATGAATACAGAGCTAAAAGAATTTAGAAAGTACAGATATGGTAGCTAGTGGCAGGAATTTGGGATTTTCCTAAACTGAAGTGTTGCGTGCTGCCTGCTACCCAGTGTGCTTCCATTTCCAGCTCTGGCGAGAATGTGGGAACTCAGCTCTTCAATCCCTCCAAAGGGAGGAAGTGTGATTTTGCAGAGGAAGCGCGTGACCGCCTGTGGCTTTTCCATTAAAAGAGGATGGAAAGACAATTTCACTCGGTTTTACTGCGGCAGAGCATCTTATAACGGAGAGAGTCCAGGGCGCCTCTAGTCTCTGGACCATCTCAATAGCTCCCCCCCCCCCCCCCCCCGGAATTTTAGGGAAAATATTTAAAGTTAGCAGTCTACTTTTATGTTTCACTGTTGGGAAGAATAAGTGCACCCTAAAACATGTACCCACAGCTTTTGCAAAACACATTTTTATTGACTACAGGTTACTGAATGCAAAGAAGTTTATACCTCACCTCCTTGACTGCATAGCACTGAGTATATTTTTTAATTGAGTTGCCCTGTTGAGAACGGCCCAGCGAGCTGTGACTGCCGCCCTCTCTGTGACGGAGCAGCATTTCCCAGGCACTGCAGATGCTGAGGCAAACGCGTAACTCCTCCTCTGGTGACCTCTCCTTCTCCAGAAGCTGAGGGTCACAGGGCAAAGCATGTTTCTAACATTTCATTATGACAATTTTCAAAAAGACATCGCAATTTAGGACATTTCCCAGGGAACACCGGCTTAACCACCACCAAGATGACAGCATTCATATTTGGCTGGGATTTGCTCTATCTCATCTCTACCCACGCATCCACCCTTTACCCTCTCAGACGGGAGGGAGTAGGTGCTGTGTGACTAGGACGCTATTCACATCCATTTTGAAAGTGCGAGGCAGCTGACCTGTGACGCCAGCCGTCAGGGCCCGGAGGCGAGGGCGGAGAGGTGAGCCCGGGGCCTCCTGCGCTGGGCAGAGCGCGTGCTGAGGCCACTCGCCTGCTCTGCAGTGTGAAAGGGATCCTGGCAGCTCTGTATCCGAACAGGAGCCACGTTCCGCAGCGGGAAGCAGCCTGTAGGGCGGGCGGGCACCGCTGGCTGCTGGGGAAGAGGCGCGGAGAGGAGCTGAGAGCCTTGGCCGCCTTCTCTCCGCTCAGAAGGGAGACTGCCCTGACCCGTGCACTTTCCCTTCGGGGTGGACACACCCACAGAGCCTTGCCCACCTCGCTCAGCCCGGGAGGACAGGGTCCCTGGCACCTGCCCCTCTCCCTCCACTGGGCGCTCCCTGCACTGCCCTGGCCTAACCCAGGCTCCTGTCCTGGCCGGACCTGCCCTTCCCGGCCAATGTAAGTCAGACTCTACTTGCAAACAGCTTCTGGAAGCTGCCGAAACAGATAGAGTTCAAAGAGCACGCACATGGAGGTCATTCCATCATGGATGCTTCCCACAAGTCTCCTTACAATTGTTTGCTGTGTGCGCATGTATGTGCGTGTACATGTGTGCACGTGTATGTGTGTGTGTACACATATGTGCGTGGGTGGGGTATGTGTGTCTTTGCTAGAAACTGGTGCTGCCAGCAAAGGTAATAGGCCCAGGAGGAGACGCTAGGATGCACGTCCTCAGAAGCGTGGGGCACAGAACCTCCTGCTGAGAAAAGTCAGAACACACTTCCGTCCGGGACAGTTCTGATCATGAAGACACGGGGAAGGCGGCTGGGGAGATGCTGGTTAAAGGTGACCTTAGGAGACACTCACCTTCCCAGGGGCCCTGAGCAGAAATCTCTCGCCTGGATCTTGCTGGTGTTGAGGTCGGGGCACTTCCTGTTTCTCCAGCCTCGTGTATCTCAGCCTGAAGGCCCCGCGGGGACAGGGCTCTTCCTTTCTCAGCCATTCCCCGGAAGCACGCTGCACCTAGAGCTTCCGGAAGAGACATAGGCAGGGAGACAGCCTTTGTTTTTAAAGGAGTGTCCCCAGCATTCTATAGAGAAACTAGGAGCCTGGGGCACGGATTGGTGCAGGGTTAGGGGGCGGAGAGGGGCCACAGGAGGTTGGCCGCTGGCCCCCCAAAGAGGGAGCCAGCCCTCAGCCCCCCTGGAAAAGGAGCTATACCTGCCAACCACCCCCAGTTCCCTGTCTCAACCCCAGGGCCCCAACGCCCCAGCAGGGTGGGGAGAGAAGGCGATGGTCACGGGCCGAGCCCCGGGCGGAAGGAATGGACTTCGATGCTGCAGTTGGTGCCCCGCCACCGTGCAGTTCCCCACCTCCCCCACCTCCACCCCTCACCACTGCGCCACCACAGCGGTGGGCGGCCCCAGGGGAGGGAGAGGACGGGTGAGACAAACCCTTGGGTCGAGGGCTGACTCTCAATAGATCATATGAAGGAGCTGCTCTGCTACGTACGAAACCTGACCCAGAAGCAGGTCATCTATGAACGGCTTAGCACCAGGGGCTGATGGGAGCTGGCCAGCTGTGGGGAGAGGCCACAGGATATTGCCTGTAGGAGCTCACTGACCACCAGGGGGCAGCCCTGGTTGACTGGTCCTTCAGGTCGTAATGGTCACTTAAGCTTATATATATATATATATATACATACATACATATATATATATATATATATATATATATATATATGGATGATGTCACACCAAGTGTCACAGAGAAGCCTCCGGAATGGTCAGTTTCACTCCTGTCCTCATGGGGGCGCCTATTCTAGATGGAGTTGCCCCTCAGACTGAGTTCAGTTTCATGAACAGCCCATAAGGGTTTCCACCGTTTTCTACAGCCAAGTGGGCTGATCTCTCACTCATTTCCACAGACGTGAGACACTGTCACATGGCAGGAGAGCTGATACCCATGGCCTGGAGGTGGATCTGATCTTTACAGGCTCCTGACATACAACGTGAATGTCTTCCACGAATCCCCCACCCCCGGGGAGCTCAGACCCGGGTTCCCGGGCTGGGTGGTGTCCCTTAGCCCGAGGGGAAATTAATGACAGGTGCTCACTCATGTGATAAAGGTGCACAATGGTAAATAAGTATTAGACCCAAACTCTGACTTTTGGAAGGTAGACGTCGGAACAAAGGAGGGAGGAAATGAGAGGGGCTGCCTCGTTGCCCATCATTTCACTCAGAAGAAGCCTTAGCTTTGGTTCTGAAGTAGATCCGATAGGGAAAAAATGAAGAGGAAAAGAAAAAGATTAAAAAATTGATTTTGGATAGGAAGGGAAAGGGAGAGAGGGATAGAAACATCCATGATAAGAGAGAATCATTGGTCGGCTGCCTCCTGCACACTCAGCCCTGGGGACTGAGCCTGCAATCCGGGCCTGTGCTTTAACCGGGCGTTGAACTGTGAACTCCTGGTTCATAGGTTGCTGCTCAGCCGCTGAGCCACGCCGGCCAGGCAGGAATAGATATTTTGAGGGACATCTTGCCACAGAGAGTTCCACTGTGTCTCACAGTAGCTCAAAGGCAAGCCTGCAATGCCAGAGGCACCGAGACCGTCCGCGACCTCTCTCGGCATCAGTAAGCTGCAAAACAGTTTCCACAGGTGCAGCCAAAACACTGTGCGGGCGTCCCTGCAGAAGGCAGCTGACAGGCCCGCCTTCCCGTAGGCCCAGGGCAGGCGTAGAAGGGGACAAACCTTGGAACTTCCATCCAAATCCCATTGTAGTGGGAGCAAAGCACAGCCTTGGTGGAATTAACCTGTCCCTGCTCTCTCCTCTTAGGAGAAGGAGGCCGCCTGCTCTGGTGGAGAGAACGTGGGCCTGGAGTCTGGTGGACTGGCGTGGACACCTCCGCCCGCCGGCCCGTCCATGGCACCGCGGGAACCACCACGTGGCTCTGCCACTTGGCGCCATGCAGAGCAGGTGCAGAGAGGAGACGGGGAGGGAGTCTGGGGGAGGAGTGAGAATTAATTTCCTTCGAGACAATTCTTTTTAAGGAATATTTTTATTGACTTCAGAGAGGAGAGGGGAGGAAGAGGGAGATGGAAACACCAGTGATGAAAATCACTGATAGGCTGCCTCCTGGCACTACGCACTGGGGATGGAGCCCGCATGTGCCCTGAACAGGAATCGAACCCTGACCTCCTGGTTCATAGGTCGATGCTTAACCACTGAGCAGCGCCAGCCAGGCGACAATTCTTAACGGTCCAGAGAAAATGGCCGTAAGTATTTTGCCACAACATTAAAGTGGTGAATTAAAGTCCGTAGATAACAGCATTGGTCACAGAGGTCCTTTGACCTATTGACCCTGCCGCCGCACCATCAGAGATGCATTCCCTGGCCGGAAGTTCTCTGTGTTGAGGGGTGATGCCAGGTTGCCCAGCAGGCCCTCAGGGGCGGCACCGCACTGGGGCAGCTGGGCCTGGGTCTCCCGTGCCTGTTGGGCCTGCCTTCACAGTTCCCGGTCTTTGCTGAGCCAAAGCTGAGCTCTGGAACCTGAGACGCAAAGGCTGCAGAAAGACAAACAGTCTCCAAGGACCCGACGCCTTGGACTTACCTGGAACTGCTCCATCGCCGCTCAGAGGACACTCCAGCACGGCCCCTGCTGGCTGCAGAGAGATGGAGAGCAGGGATTCCGGGCCAGGGCAGCGCCCGGGACCCCAAATCCTCCCTCCCTCCCCAGCACCCCTCTGCTCCATTATTGAAACACAATTGCTACCACATGGGAGAAAAGCCGGGAGGACTCCGGGGCCCTCGCCTGCCAGACCGGGGAACTCCCAGTAATGCTCTTTCTGTGGATCAGCCCCCTCCCCCTGAGTCCCCCCCAAAACACACAAATCTTTTGTTCTCAACAGAGCGACCTCCCAGACAAACCCTCCTTCCTGGGGCTGGAGGTTGCCGGGGTCCTTTCTGATGGCAGGCGTTTTCCTCAGAAACTGGCCAGCACGGGAACTGTTCCCAGAAACTTAACACCTCCCCGAGGTGAGACGCACGGACAGGATGGCGGCGTCATTTCGCTTGTCAGCAGCCCGTGTTTCACGGCCGAGAACTCGAGGAGCAAGAGCAGTGCAATTGGCACCGAACCTCTTGGAGCCGAGGTAGGATGAAGAGCTGACTGGGCCAGTGAGCTTCTCTCGGGGCTCGGGGCTGGGGCTGGGGGGCTGTGCAAACATGACCCCCAGACCTGGCCTGGGTCCCCAGCAAGGCCACGTCCACGTGGAGAACGAGGCTCACAGGTGGCTTTGCTGTGGGGGCGTCACGGGTGGGGTCAAATGTAGGGCAGAATCCTAGAGTCCCTGTCCTACTGTCCACGGTCCTTTAGGCACGAACGGGTTTCACTCGGGTCCTCCCACTCCGGGAGGCCAGCGAGGGCTGGTCCGCGGGTCCAGGGGCCGGGTGACTCCTCTGGGCGCGGGGACATCGAGCTGCCGTTGCCTCGAGCCACAGGGACTTGCCTTGCGTGGGCCACTTGCACGAATTTTTTTCCAATAAATACAATAAACGTATTTCCTCCTCCTCAGGATTTTCTTAATAGCTGTTTCCTTTAGCTGTCTTACTACAATGCAGCATAGGACACACATAACATGTAAAACATGCACACATTGCCTGCCTATGTCATCTGTAAGGCCAGGTGAATGCCACGTGACTAGTGACTCAGTAGGACCTATTTCCATTAATTCTTTTTTCTTGTTGGAAAAATTTATATATATATATATATATATATATATATATATATATATATATATTTAAAAATACTCATCTTCAAATGAATGATTACTTTAAATCTCAGATGTCATGTGAAAATACACATGCTCTTGGCAGATGGCAACGGTTTTAAAGTTAAGCTCCTGAGTGACCAGCAGGAAATGGTAATGGTTGCATTGGTGAGAATTCTATAGTACCCGCCAATAATATGTCCTGTTTACTACTTCATTTACTATTTTATTCTTCAGAAATTACCTTAAGGCGCATTGATTGGGGCTTAGAGAGAATGAAGTTGAATTTGTAAGGCAGTTATTCAAAACCCGACGGCATTCATGTTAAAACGCCTTTTCTCCGAAGCAGACATTCAGCATGGAAGGAGCATGCTGTCATTCCTCGTGGAGAGGAGCTGGGTCCGGGGAGGAAAAGCTTTCCCTCGTCAACTCCTTTATTGCTGTTGGACTTCCCTGATGAGGTAAGGCATTCATAAACGGTAACCCTGAGGGTCCCGTTTCTTGTCAGTTCTGTGACATAAATCAGCCAAGCTCTGGGGCCGATGACCCTGTAAACCGTAGAATGTGTTGCAGCAATGAATTGCGAGTCCTCGGGGCAAAGGGCACTGGCTTGTCCTTCGCTCCGGGGTCACTCCCCTTGGAGCTGGTCTCAGGAGGATAAACAGGCGGGCCTGGATCATACCCAGCGTGACAGGCTGCACCTGAAACTATAGGCTTTGAGACAAAGCAGCGGGGCTGTGGGCAGCTGTGTCCTCTGAGGGAGTCCGCGCAGGCTCAGCCGCAGCAGGGTAACCCCCGAGTCCGCCCGGCCCGCATCACCTCTGATCTTATGAGGTTATTCTGATTGAAAAGCATGCCAGCCGGCACTAAGATCACACTTTGCACATAGGTGTTAACCTATCTTGATACGTGGAGTAGACAAATACAGGCTCAATGTGCACATGGCAGAGCATCGACTATGATCCGACATTTCCAGAGCCTGTGGGACAGATGTCCTGTTGGCATGAATTTTAAGTTTTCTCAGAGAGAGCAGTTTCTCTAGGAGAGAGCAATCTTTGCCCTCATTGGGAACTTTCTAGCTCAATGTTTTACTGTTGTCCTTTCGGCCTAACTAGAGGCCTGATGCTCGAAATTCATGCACGGGGCTCGGCCCTGGCAGCCTGGCTGCCTCCTTCGGCCCTTGCAGCACGGGAAGGTGACCAGGTGGTCGTTCTGCTGTTCAGTTTAATTAGCATACGAGCTCTTTATTATACAGGATCATTTTATAAGGAGCCAGGGCATCAAAGCAGCCTGGCCTCTGAGATGTATTTTAAGATAACTACACTCTTCTTCCTTGGATTCTCATTTTGAACACTGGGTACTGGTGCTAGTTGGCCACTCAAGGACCATCTCCTGAGCATGTGGCATCTCTTAACTCCAGAAACATCTGTAGAAATACCTTCTTCCCACTAGCTGTTTATGTTCAGAAGGAAACCTGTGAAACCCTGTTTGAAGTACGTGGTGTTTGGTTCATTTGCTTATTTCCATCTTATTCTAAAAGAGAACTCAAGCGATCTGGCATCCTCAAAGGTATTTTTTGGGGTCTCATTCTTCATTATTCTGAGACAATTACAATCTAAAAGGCATTTTATATTCTGGCCCAAAAAAATACCTTAACAAAAATTTTGTTTAAACTTAACAGTTTCAACTTCCTGTTTCTGTTCTATTTTGTCAGAGATAATTAAACTAATTTTAAAAACTATAATTTTCATTGAAAAGGCTTATTTTGAAAGGAATAATTCATGAAAAAAAACTACATTTTGCTAATTCATTATCAGGTCCATAATCGGTCACCATTCAATAATCATTTTGCATGTTTTTTGAGACATAGTATTGTGTTGGACTTTAAATGTTTCTGATATGTTAATTTCAAAAGGAAGAATTTGAATCATGGAACAGATTTAATAAATTGCAATTGTGTGGAGACAGCCTGTGCACCAGTGTAATAATGAAAGAGTTGTAAAGGTTTTAAGTGAAGTGAGCATGGCACTTTTTGTATCAAACGCCATGTACTGAGCTATGAAACAGGACGAGCGTGAACATGGGAACCGGTGTTCTCTCTATATGTATGTCGCCAAAGCCAGGTCACTCTGTGTGCACTGTGATACGTTCTATCTCGATGAAAGCTGCCCTTGACTGTAACTAAGGAAAAGAGGTGGGAATACACTTTATCCTGAATCTTGTGTTTTCTACAGGAATGCAGTCTCAGCAGCCGGGCCAGGTTCCCACACCCGAAATCACAGAGCACGACCGTGTTCTGCTGAGTGTTTCCTTCGTGGGCACAACCTCACTGCTTTGTGAGGATGTCATGGACTAGCTAGCTATTTTCCTAGTGTATTCGACGTCTCATGCTATTCTTTCTTAAAAATATTTTTTTTTATTGATTTCAGAGAGAAAGGGATGAGAGAGAATCATTGACCGGCGGCCTCCTGCATATCCCCTCCGGGGATTGAGTCTGCAGCCTGGGCATGTGCCCACACTGACATTCAAACCGTGACCTCCCGGTTCATAGGTCAATGTTCAACCACTGAGCCATGGGGGCCGGGCTACCTATGCTGTTCTTGACATGTGAACAGGTGGTGGCCACACGTCATGACATGAGACGTTGCCTTTGCCCTGTGTTTGATGAGACACTTATCAGCGGGAGGCGGGCCTGCTCCTGGGGCCATGGCTAATGGCCAGCAAGAAGGGAGGCAGACTTCTCCCTCACCCCACCGAACGTCCTTCTGGTTCTCCGTTTCCCCATTGTTACTCTAATGCTCTGCCTCCATGTTAGCTCTGAGTCTGGGTTTTAAATTCGTGTTCGTGCCTTGTCATCAGCTTTCCACAGTCAGACCGTGACGCACCTTCGGTGCTTTTGAAGGTGGGTAGCTGTCATTGTGGCCCAGGCACGTGAGCTCTGCCAGGCAGGGCATTGACACAGGGGCGTCAAGCACACTTGGGCGCTGGGGTCAGCGTGGCGTGGGCCCCATCCCCGCCCTCTCGCCAAGACCCAGGGCGCCCTGGCATGTGGAGGTGCATCCACCACCCATGTGCAAGGCTTGCCATGGGCCTGGATTCAGTCATTGGTGAAGAGCCGGGTGTGTCTCTGTTCAATGTGGCACCTCAGCAGGCGGTTTTACACACCCTATTACACTAGATCGAAACACTACACTTCGGAATAGACTTTAAAATGGCATTTTGAATTGCAACAAATGACTGTTTAAATTAAAAAAAAAAATATATATATATATATATATATATATATATATATATATATATATTATTGATTCTTTTACAGAGAAGATGGGAGAGGGATAGAAAGTTAGAAATGATGAGAGAGAAACATTGATCAGCTGCCTCCTGCACGCCCCCTACTGGGGATGTGCCCGAAACCAAGGTACATGCCCTTGACTGGAATTGAACCTGGGACCCTTCAGTCAGCAGGCCGATGCTATATCCACTGAGCCAAACCAGTTTTGGCTGATTGTTTAAATTTTTTGAAAAATTCAAAAACTAGGATTTCTGTCTTCACCCGAAATAAAGGACCCTCTCTTTCCACACTTCCCTTGCAGTGTGACCCTCCCTCCCCTGCACAGAGAGGCGTGCCATGCCCCAGCCCTACACAGCAGCGTCCTCCAGGTGTGGTGTCAGCCTGCCCGGTCATAATAGGTGTAAAAAACCTCATTCTGGGTCATTTGTCAGCAGAGAAAGTGAGAAGAGTTTATATTAATGGAAGGAATGAGAGATGCTCCCAGCGGGCTGCGCACCGGGGAGCCATAAGGAGCAGGGGCGTCTCTGGAGCGGGTGGAGGACAGGGGACCCGCCATGCATTATTCAGAGGCCGCCCCAGAGCCGGTGCCGAGCCCAGAGCTCCGCCAAGGGGGGAAGGAGACACCTGTGCTCAGGGAGTTCACACCCTTTCTGAGTGACACTCACTCAGGATGTGCAGACAGAAAGCACAGTTGGGGGCGGGAGGGGGGGGATGGTTGCTCTTTCAGCCCTGCAGTGTTCCGAAGTGCATGCTCTCTGTGTCCTGCGGATGTATGACATCGGGGCCGTTGTGCAGAAATACGAACATGAGGATGGATGCTGGCTGGTGCTGGGGTTTCCTTTGGGTGCTGTTGTTTTGCTTTTTGAGCTCAGGAGAAGGAAGAACATTAGCTGATGGGTCCCGGTGATAAAACAGTGTTTCTCTTGACAAATTCGGGGGAAGCCCCCTCCCTGCCTTCGACAGGCTCAGTCCCGTGAACACTGTGTCGTCAGTATTTTCTTGAATTCTCATAAAACATGATGGAGTGGGTGACACCTGATGGTTGGAGGAACTTGACTTACAGCTTATTACTAAGTCCAGGTGGGCTGGGCGGGCTCATTGTATGAGGAGATATGGGAAGTCACTGAATACCCAACATGCTTGGACCCAGAAAGTCACTGACTATACATATTACATACCAGAGGCCCGGTACACGGCATTGGTGCACTTGGGGGAGTGGTCCTGAGCCGGAGTGCCAGAAGGCCCAGGCCAGGCGAGGGACCCCACTGGTGCATGATCAGGGCCAGGGAGAGATGCGGGAGGTTGGCCAGACAAGAAAGGGCTGTGGGAGGGCTCCAGGGCTTGTCTGTCCCTTCAAGCTCAGTCCTGATTGGCCGAACCTCAGCAGCAAGCTAATCTACCTGTCAGAGCATCTGTCCCCTGGTGGTGAGTGCACATCACAGAGAGGGGTTGAGAGGCCTTAGCATATCATTAGTATATTATGCTTTGATTGGTTGAACAAATGACCCAGCAACTGAACACTTACATATTAGGCTTTTATTATATAGGATTACACTGTGCAGGGATTCTTTTCACACTTTACACTGAGTGGCTAGATTATTATGATCTCTGAACACATAATAATCTGGCCACTCAGTGTATATTCTATATAATTAAAGGCTAATATGCAAATTGTCCCAACCAGAAGTTCAATGAGCAGGCAGGCTGACCAACTGCCCATGTCCCGGCCCCCTGGCCAGGCTGGCCTGACTCCACCCATGCATGAATTCATGCACCAGGCCTCTAATATATATATATATACTGAGTGGCCAGATTATTGTGCATTCAAAGATCATAATAATCTGGCCACTCAGTGTATATCATTATTTTTATATACTTACACTTATAAATTAAATGATTAAATTAAAACTTTAAAAAAGTCTTAACTATACTCATCATACTTGATTAGAAATAAAATACAAAGCTTAATCTCAATCTGTTATAAAAAGAAATAAATAAAGCACAATTATTATATCCTATTCACTTGTTCTAGAAACTACAGTTTTATAAAATTCCTCTCTAGTCCTAAGCAGTTTGGCTCGGTGAATAGCACGTTGGCCTGCAGACTAAAGGGAACCAGGTTTGATACCAGTCAAGGGCACATGCCTAGGTTGCAGGCTCGATCCCCAGTAAGAGGTGTGCAGGAGGCAGCCGATCCATGATTCTCTCATCATTGATGTTTCTCTCTCTCTTTCTCTCCCTATCCCATCCTCTCCGAAATCAATAAAAAATATATTTAAAAAAATACAGTTCCCCTCTAGTTGCATCGTTGTGAGAGACAGAAACATTAATTGCATGCTCTTCATTATTTCCAGTGTTTCCTAACCAGGTGATTTTGAGTTTTGCATCATTTTGTTTATGGTTCTGTTTTCTGTTACCTCCACTGGGCAATGAACCTCCACTCGGCGGGAGCCTGACACACAGAGTGCGGCCCGCGGGGCTGGTGGTGTCTGGTCCCTCCTCCAAAGGCACTACAGAGATGACAGGCTCCTCGTGGTCAATATCGGCCTGGTTCTCAATTTTAAAAACACCAGCTCCTCTCCCCCCGAATATATAAATGCCTGGGCAGCCCCCCAGGCTGTGCTCTGGGCAAGTAAAGTGAGACCGAGGAGCAGAGCCGTGCGGAGCGTGTGCGGCCAGGAGGGTGGGCCTTCTCCGAGCCTTATGAAGCTCCTGGTAGAATTCCGCTCTTGTCTCTCCGCCCCCTCCCACATCTCTGAGGTGGAACTCGCCCCTGGCACCAGGGCAGCTCCGTGGGGCAGGGCTGGGCCACGTGGCCCCACGTGCCCGACGGTCCACACTGGCCAAGCGATGCCTCGCACACGCCGGGGTCTCGGCAGGCAGCATTGATTTCCTGCCAGTTCGACCTTTGCTTCGCGATCTTAAAGCTAACGTCTGAGGAAATCTTGAGCTGTGTGAGGAAAGAAAAAGAATCATGTATGGCAGCTAAAACAGAGGAATGTACATGTGCAATTATGTGATTTTTAAATATATATATATATATTGTATATATATATATATATATATATTATATATATATATATATATATATATATATATATATATATATATATATATATATATATTATTGATTTCAGAGAGGAAGGGAGCGGAAGAGGGAGATAGAAACATCAGTGATGAGAGAGAATCATTGATCAGCTGTCTTCTGCACGCCCCCTACTGGGGATTGAGCCTAAACCTGGGCATGTGCCCTGACTGGGAATTGAACTGTGACCTCCTGGTTCACAGGTCCACGATCAACCATTGAGCCATGCTGGCCAGGTGGTTGTGTGATTTTTAATAAAAAGAGTAAAAGAAACAAAATGAAATTGTCCCTATTAATACCGAGTCTAACTGAATATCAGACCAAAAACATCTTCTCCCCTGTGGAATCACCAAACTGCAGAGTTCCCCACAACTGAAAAGGGTAAGTACTTGAGTTACTGGAAACCAGAAAAATCCTAGGGAGCGCTTGGGTGAGAAAGCCGGTGAATGCTTGTCTTCTGGATATCGTATTGTGCCTGGAACTTCAGCTAAAAAAAATAGAACAGAAAGAATCTGTGAAAGGTGTTTCAATGATTAATAGTCTTTTAAAATGTTGAAGTAGAGACATCCTTTGAATTTTAGGTGATTTTTCCCTCTCCTTATTGTTACTCTAAGTAATCACCTAAATAGTAAAAACCAAATGTAAGGAAAAGGTTGTAATTTCCACATCAGTTCCCTCACTCCCTCCGTCACGTTCGCTTTGAGGTGGAAGCAAGGCCCAAGCATCAGGTTAACGTCTGTATTTACGGCTGGCGATACACAAGCCCTGTGGGCCGGGCAGGGGCCAGTGCGTTGGTGTTTGACTCACACGGTCATTCACGGAGGGATGTTTTACATTTGGTGTAACGTAGGGATCAGGGACACGCCTCTCCAGGAAGGGTCCCCGCGGATCAATGTTGCGTGGAGTTTATGATGCTGAACATTAAAATAGCGGCAGAGAGAGTTTGGGACTGAGAACTAGGGAGCGGGAGGAAATGAAGAACACTGGGCCGGGATTATGAAGGCTGAGCTGGAACGGCTGTGTCTGTGGTGAACGGGGACGGAGGGATACACACCCCTCCACTCGCACAGTTTACTTGCACCAGAGATTGCCTTGACATCCGACTCAGGGTTCCGGTGTGAAAACCAGAGGCCCTGAACAGTGGAGCGATCCAGTGGGATTATCACCTGATAGAGCCACTTCGGAAGACGGTTCGGCAGCCCCTCAAAAGGCGGAGCTCGGTGCTACCATGTGACAGCGATTTCACTGGGCACATTCGCCCAAGAGAGTTGAAAATATATGTGTGCAAAAACTTGTACACATGTCCCGATTTTTAACAATTTGTCCCATGTCCCGAAACGATTTAAAAAAGTCCCAATTCCAAATTGTTAAAAATCGGGACTGTCCCGCCAAAAGCGGGACATCTTGTCACCTTCCCATAGAGGCGAGCTGTGTGGTCCGTCCAGCTGAGGGCTTAGCGAGGCGCTGAGCTCTCATGTGGATGGGAAGTGTCCCTGTCTCAGACCTCAGGGACAGGAACATGTTTGGAGGGAGTGAACGTGAACGCAGGGCGGCGGTCCTGGGTGAGCATTGTCCCCCGGGGCCAGCGGAGGCCGTGCAGCCCAGGCGGGGCCCGGCTGGGAATGAGGAGAGCACCTTCCTCGGTGATGGCGTGGATGTGATTGACCTTCCTCCCAGAACCACGCCTTCCCGCCGGCGAGGAGCAGAAGGAGGCGCGGGGCCGCGGCATCACCTGGGCCTTTGTTCATTCTCCGGGCTGTTCTCAGGGTGGTCCAGCTCCTGCTGTCCTGAGCTCCGCCCCTGCTGAGGGAGAAGAGATGCTAAAACCAGCAGATCCCGGACTCTGGGAGACCCCTGCAAAGGTGAGGGCGCCCTCCCCACGGGCACACCATGCCTCGGAGTCGGAAACGGAGGTGCCGGCGCATCAGGAGGCTGCTGTCCGTCATGGACCAGGCTGGGCTGAGACCCCCCTTCTCACTGTGCCATAGAGAGAGCCGGCTGAGCGTGGGAGCCAAGGACGCTGAATCAAACAGGGGAACCCACACACTGACCTTCTCTCTCCACTTCATTCATGCCTTCCGTGGGAACCACCCTCGCTGGGCCAGGGATGACAAATGGCAGTGACGGCCTCAGTCACGCTCTTTGCCCCTCATTCTCAAGCCCCGTGAAGGGCCCGGGAGTCGGGGCTGGGGCGGAACTACAGAGCTGAGTGAGGGAGAGAGGCAGAAAGCCCATTGTTGCCAGCCGGCCATGAAAAATGGTTTTCCAGCCGTGTCCATGGGCGGAAGGAAGCCGCCAAGGGCTGTGGCCCCGCCTCGCCTCCACCCCCAGGACCTGTGGGGGCTGTTCTGTGGAAGCTTCCATGCTTGGTTCCGTGTTACCATGGAGGTGCATGGTTAGACAATCCATATGAAAAATCACATATGTGGATGAAAATTCATGTATGTGAAAAAATAGAGCCAAAGCTCATGGTAATGTCCCCCAAATTCCTCACTTTCCCAGAGATGGTGCGGTCACCTGACTCTCCCCAGATTAACTGTAAGCAGACATGGTCTGGGGGGGCTCTGTGATACTGATTGTAAAAGTCTACTACGGAATCATAAGTAGTTATACTCAGTTAACCCAGCAATTATTACTCTAGTGCCTGCTCTGTACCGAGCTCTGTGCCGAGTCTGTCCTCAACCAGTTGGCAGTTGGATGGAGAGATGTATTAGTTTACCTGAGAAGGATTCCAGCGACAGAAGTGTGGATCCTCCATAATAAAAGTGCAGTATGAACTGGGAGGTGGTCTGGGAGTTGGACCAGGGTGTGGGGCCAGCGGGGAGGAAGGGAGGCCCCAGCAGCAGCAGCTGTAGGGACCCTACACATTCACAGATTCCGTGCTCTGGGCCTCTTGTACAAACATAAAACTTGGGAAAAGGGAGAGATAACCATTATAAATATGAGAGGATTGAAGAGCAATAACAATTAGAGTAATAACTGTGTTTTGAAAGAAGTGAAAATAGGCACAAACCTCTGGTTTCTTTAATGTGTGAAGCCCATGCCATCGATGGTGTCATCTTTTGTAGAATAAAGGTTACTTCTGAACATGGTTTAACCAAATATTTGGAGATGTCCCAAATGTGTGCTTATATCATAGAAAACTTACAGAAAGTTCCGTTGGAAGTACAAGAAAGAATGCGCACCCAGAGCGATCAGACGGGAGTGAGGGCGTGCACCCGGGTGAGACATGCACCCCGGGTGAGACGTGCACCCTGGGTGAGACATGCACCTGGGTGAGACGTGCACCCTGGGTGAGATGTGCACCCGGGTGAGACGTGCACCCGGTTGAGACAGACGCTCACTCGTTCAAGTCCGAGTTTTAGGGGAAACGTGCGGGGTGTAGCCTCGGCCTCGGCCTTGGCAGGAGCAGCGAGTGGGAAAGGCCTGCCCTCTTCTGCAGCCTGCTGATGCCAACACGAACCATTACGGATCTAACTGGGCAGAAGCATCAGCAGACACACAAAATTCTAAAAGAAGTAGCAAGCCACATCCAGACATACTGCTGACAGATCAGGTCGCGGTCGCCTGGGGTTTATCTCAGACGGGCATAATCCCTCCAAGCAGCCTACCTATCCACCCAGTCACTGCAGCCACCTTACAAGACAAATGTCTGGCTGTTTCAGCAGAGCCAGGAGAATCCTCCATTACCACTCAGCCCGAGCCGCCCTCCCGGCCACCACCGGCTGCCAGCTGGAGACGTGCTTCCTTCCTGGGCCCGGGCAGGAGAGCCACGGGGCTGCGTTCCTGCCGACGAGCGAGGCAGACGCCCTGTGAGTAGCCGCTGGCCATGCCCTGGCCACAGACTGGGCTTCCCCCCTCTCCTCTCCTTCCTCCTTTCGTCTGCTCCACCCGGCCTCCCATATGCCCAGACTTATTCATAGCTCACCGTGCCTGGAGCCACCAAGCCATCCATGGCTCAGCTTCCTGTGCTATGATCTGAGCTAGTAGATTCTAAGCTTCCTGAAACAGAGTTTTGAGTGTTCATCTCTATATTCTTCCAGAGCCTGACCTAAGAGTCAGTGCACAGAAACTCTTTAAATATAGATCGAATCGCCCTCAACTCTGCTTTCCTCTTCCTGCTGTGAGTGAAATTTAATTGAGGCACATTCTTACCAACCAGAAAATTAAGGCACAACTTTGAAAATTCTAGTCCACTTAAATCCTCACGTTACACCCAATTGCAGAGGTTTAGTAACCATTTGTCTCCTCAGGAGAAGAGAAACGGCCAGCAGCCTTACAAGCCAGAGCTAGAGTCAGGTGCTGAGAGGTTTTCACTGAATTTTTCTGAACTCAGCTCCTAGCCTCTCTGCCCCTGGTGGTCAGAGTGCTCCCACGGGCTCACGGCTGGCGAGTGCAGCGAAGGTGGCGGGATCCTCTCCCTCCTCTGTCGCAGCGCTAAGGGCTGAGGGACCTCCCCCGCCACCCCCTGAGTGCACAGATCTCATGCACCGGGCCTCTAGTGTTCTTACTACACATAACGGGCAGGTAATGTAATCATTCCGTTCTTGGCATTCCTCGGCTTAGACAGAGATTGTGTATCGATTTAGGATCGGTTTCCGCCAATGTTTGGAATCTGTGGAAACACAGCAGAGGGGAGGTGCGTCTCCATGTCTAGGGTCAGTTAGGCAGCACTTACTCATTGAACAGTTTCCAGCCATGGCATGACCGTAAACACCTTTAAAAGCTCTCCATACCTTACTTCCTCATTGGTGGGATGGTTTTGAATTAGATGGTGCCTAACATTCTCCCCATTACAAAAGTCCATTTGGTTTATTTCAAACACTGCTTTGTCTTTGACAGATGTTTGTGAAAAGTGTACAGGTTGGTCTTTTTAACACAGTACCCCTCAGAGCCGCTGGGCCAGGTGTGCTGGCAGAGCTGAGGGTGCAGGCCACCTGGGTCCCAGGCCTTCCCCGTGCAGTGCCAGGCACCGCCAGGACGGGGGACAGAGAGTGAATCAGGAGGGGAAGGGCAGATCATATCTGGTGCAGAAGCTTCTCAGTAGTGAGAGAAGATGGTCATGAGAATAAATAACACGGACAGTGAATGAACGACTCAATACGTGTCCAGTGTTTACTGAACACGGGCACATGGCATGCACTTGGGCGGCAGCGGTGGACACACAGACAGAACCTGCTGTCACGGAGCTTTGCACGTGGGTGTGCCTGGACCTGCTGGAGACTGCAGGAGAGAGGGGAGCACTCATGGGAGGGAGGAGGCACTCATGGGAGGGAGGGGAGTACTCACGGGAGAGGAGTGCTCACGGGAGGGGAGCACTCAGAGGAGGGAGGGGAGCACTCACCAGAGGGAGGAGACAGGAGGACAAGCATTCACTAAAGGGCCACATAATGTGGTGTGTGACTGGCGTGGGGGATGACTGTCCCCAGCAGTGCCGTGGCTTCAGCAGACCAGAGGCTTGCAGTGCGGGTCTGGCAGCCAGCTGTGCGGCAGCGAGGCCTTTCCTCCCGGGACTGACCGGGCCTCCCTAAGGCACGGCCTGCACCTCAGAAGTGGGCGGCCCTTTGGGGAGTGGCCCGAACCTTTGGCATCTCATTGGCTCTACGCCAGGGATAGCCGGGACTCACATGGGACATACGTGGTCCCCGGACACATTTTATTTATAAGAAACAGGTGCATACATGGTGGGCCCCTCTGGTCTGCTGTGGCCCAGTCACTGCTCCAAGTCCTCTGCAGAGATAGAGAGAGGCTCATGCCCACCACACCCACAGAGGACGGGGTCAGGAGTGCAGGAGGGGGTGCCCTCACCGGACTCCCGCCCCGCACAGGGGCTGAGAGCCTGGGCCTCAGCTCACCCCGGGATGCTCCTCGGGCTGCCCCAGCCGCCACCGAGGGGTTCAAGGTCGTGATCCGCATGACAGGGTTTGTCCCCATGCTCAGCGGTCACCTGCTTCGTGTCCACACTGAGGATCTGGCCCTCGGTGCTTCCCCCAGAGCGAAGCCTGCAGGACGGAGCCTTCGTGGAGGCACGTGGCACCTCCATGCAGTGTCTCTGAGCCGTCTGGTGCCGTCTGTTTATTTAAAAGACTCCTTCACAGGTCACTGGACTGGAACCGTGTGCATTGGCGTTCAGTCCCTTTACTCAATTGCATTGTTCTTGTTGAGTGGAATAAATGATTAAGCAATGCATTCACGTTGAAGTCCTGTGCATGTGTGTGTGTGTTGGGGGGTGGCTGGCTGGGCCCAGGAATGAAAGCTGCTTTTCTGCCTTTTTTTGTTTTTGTGTTTTTGGTCTCGTTCCCTTTTCAGCAAGTCCTGCCACAGAACCCTGCGAGATCCCCTTTCGGTTTGGTTGGGGCCGTTCCTGCGCCAGGAGGCCGGACTCTGCTGCTGACATGTCTCTGACCCCGAGCGGAGCCAGGGGAGGAGGCCCTGGGTGCCCGCAGCGTCCAGTGGAGGCTCTGCGTGAACCCGCCTGGCCACGTCCCAGCCCACAGCACGGCCGCCGGGCAGAGGCCTTTCCCTCCGGCAGAGCCGCTGGAGACGCCGGCGCCAAACGGCACCTGAAGCAGCGACTGTGAATGAAAACGGCCCAAGAAGCTTTATGAGCAAAGGGCGACTAGCAATGATGACGTCTGTGTGTACATGCCCCATGCAAGCGTCTCCACCTGCACATCTGTGCACACTGCTGCACAGCCAGACCTTAGAGGCCTCTCAGGCCCCCGGAGCCCCCAGTCTCCCAGGGAGGCTGCCGCTGAGAGCAGGCAGCATGCGGCCCGGGCTGTAGGCCTGGAAGGTGGTGCACAACCCCAGTGTGATTCACTCCCAGCTGCAACATGGGCAGTGGCCTGGCAGTGGCTGCAGGCCTTCTCCCCACCATGTGATCCACTCCTAGCATGGCCTGGGCCTGGGCCTGGTCCTAGGCTGTGGGCCTGGGAGACGCCCAGGCCACCTAAGCCTCCCCACCCCAGAGCTATCCCGTCCCAGCAGCAGCCTGGGGTGTCAGCCTCCAGAGGGCCTGCGCCCCCATGGAGTGACCCCCCCACACACACCTACAGCCTTGGAACTTCCCTTTCCCCCAGCCGTGATTGGAGATGGGGGGGCGGGGGTGATATCTGGGCGATGCTGCCCGCAAACCTCTCCCATTGGGTAGACACTTCTGACTGGGTTAGGGAGGTAAATGGGTTTTGTTTAAAATCCTTAGAAACCACTAAGGAGATGTCTGAGGTAGGGTTTCTCATCAGAAGTAACTTAGAACTGATTTCTGAAGGCAAACGGGGACATTGCAGTTACACTCCTGGAGAGCACCCCTGGTCCCGAGGTTGGCTCTGCAAGGGCCGTGGTGGGTGCCCCCCACCCTGGCTCCTCAGCCCTCGGGCAGGGCTTGAGCCCACCCAGGAAGGCCTTTTCCCCGACAGTACTCACCAAGGCAGGAGGTTTTGTAGACATGAATAAGAAGTGGCCACACACAAGTCCTGAAGATGCCAGGGCCAGCAGAAATGACAAACAAACCGGGAAAAGAGCAAAACCAGAAGCACCACCAATCCCAACACAGATCATCTTTTTCTTCAAATGACGGTGTGTTTCCCTCTTCTTTGTCTTCTGGAAGCAAGACAGATTCAAGTACTGACGATTCTACCAATGGAAAAGGTAAGAGAAAGAGAGAACAGAAAAGGAATAAAAGGAGAAAAGAAAGGAAAAAAGAGGAAACATCAAGAAAAAGAAAGAGAAGGAAGAAAGGAAGAAACAACCACATGATATCACCTTTCCAAGGTCTCATGAAATTCCTGTTTTATTTTATGACACTTCTAGTTTGGGTTTACATTTTTACTGGTTTGTCAAGCATCCTGCTAACAAGTCCATGGCAGGTACACTGTCCAATGTGTTAATATGCAGGGGAGGGCAATTGGAGATGACCGGTCAAAAAGGAGCAGGTTAGGTGTTGATCAGGCTGGCAGGGGAGTGGTTAGGGGCAATCAGGCTGGCAGGGGAGCAGTTAGGCATCAATCAGGCTGGCAGGCAGAAGCAGTTAGGGGCAATCAGGCAAGCAGGCAAGCAGTTGGGAGCCAGCAGTCTGGATTGCAGTCGGACATCCCCCAAGGGGTCCCAGATTGGAGAGGGTGCAGGTTGGGCTGAGGGACACCCCTCCCAGTGCAGAAAGGTTGTGCACTGGGCCTCTAGTTCATAAATACAAAGGGTTTTTGAATTGTTATACTCTACAGATATTCGTGGGAAGTGCTATTTCTCTGAAGTGATGGATTTGAGGATTAGAGCACGAAAGACAGGTCTCCCATGCACTAACTTTGGCCCTGGCTGAAGCCCAAAGCCTTGTCTCAGGGGTGGGTTAGCCAGGCTGCCACGAGACTTTAGAGTCAAGGCCAAAGGCATGTAAGAGGCTGTAGTCACAATTAAAAGCATGTTTGCTGTCACCTGATAGCAACTCACATTTATGGAGAATGTACAGAACAGCACACATGCTCCTCACACTTCATGTGTGTTTTGCTACTTGATCTGCCTAACACCACTTAAAGGAGGTGTTACTAACACTTACCCTCATTTATAGACGGGGAAATGGAGGTCCCAAGAGATAAAGCAACTCTTCCAGGTTGGCCTGTATGCGGGGAAGCCAGGATTCAAGCGCAAGCAATGTAATTAAACAAAAATAGTAAGAAAGAGAAGGGGTAAAGAGAAAAGGGAAAAAACATGCAAGTTAGAAGAAAAACTTTAATTGGAAATGACATGATCCTATTACTTAAACCCTCAAGGAATTTACCTAACACGAACACACACACACACACACACATACACACACACATGCGTGCACTAGAAAAAAAAGGAGATCTTGCCGAGGTTGTGGGATACATGATCAACATACAAACATTCATTTTATTTCTATATTCTAGTACTGAAAATAAATCTACAAATAAAATTAATAATTCCATCCATAATGGCATTAACAACATTTAGGGATACATTTGATAGAGGGAGTAAAACGCTTTTATACTGAAAACTACAAGATCTTGCTGAGATAAATTAAAGAATATCTAATGAGAAATATCACCAAGATGTCAATTCTACCAAAATTAATATACACATTTAACACAATCCCTATCAAAAAGCTACATGGTTTACTTTGTTGTTGTGTTTTGGTTTTTCCTTTTTTTTTTTTTTTTTTTCAAAATAGACCACCTGATCTTCACAGGCCTGGGAAGAGGAAGGACCTGTAGGTGAGATGATTTGGAAAGAGAACAAGTTGGAAGATTACACACCCCGATTTCAAACTTCCCGTCAGTCACAGGAACTGAGACAGCGTGGTACTGGTACCGAGGTGCGTGAAACAAATCGAGAGTCCGGAGTGAAGCCCACAGTTGTCATCACTGGTTTGGACAAAGCACCAGGACAGCTCCAGGGGTAAAGGCATGAGGCCCTTCATAACAATGGTTGGTTCTGTGTCTACCCAGCTGGCTCAGCTCCTTTTGTTGAAAGATTATTCTTTCCTCTAAGTTTAAACTGATTTCAAGATTCTTAAAAAAGCAAAGCCAAGCATGGTGAAGCCTTTTCGACCGTTTTCTCCTTCACACCCACAGACTTTGGGGCGCGTGGGGCAGGCTCAGGCTTCAGGGACCCCCTGGCCCCGTGCTGTCCCTGCTCCGCTCTGCTCACAGGCAGCCAGAGTGATGGGAAGCAGAGCACTCCACAGACCGCCCCGGCGCTGGGAAAGGGAGCTGGTCCTGATGCTGCAGGAGAGAGATGATTGACGGGTGGGCCCTGAGAGGAGATGATTGACGGGCGGGCCCTGAGAGGAG
>NC_140507.1:102292483-102414983 GCF_964339955.1 Pipistrellus hanaki | reverse complement strand
AGGCTTTTGGCCTGAGCAGGGGAGGATCGGTGATCACAGGGAGCTGGAGGGCCCCTGCTCAGGCCTACAGCTTCAGCCAGAGGCTTTAGGCCTGGGCAGGGCCCAGCCCGCGATTGGTGTGATCTACAGAGGAAACACCTTTTCTGACTGCTCATTGGCTAAGCTTCCTGTATGCCTCTGCTAATATTCTTAGTAACTTGGGTAATAAGAATCCAAGAAGGTGATCTAGGGTTTTTCTGGAGAAAAAACAAAACAAAGGTCTGCTGCTGGAGGACTAAGAAATGTCATATCCTGCCCCAGCTGGTTTGGCTCAGTGGATAATGCCTCAGCCTACCCACTGCAGGGTCCGGTTCAATTCTGATCAAGGGCATGTACCTAGGCTGCAGGCTCCTCCCTGGCCGGGGCCCAGATCAGGGCTCATGCAGGAGGCAACCAATCAAAGTGTTCCTCTCACTTTGATGTTTCTGTCTTTCCTGTTCTTTTCCACATTCTCTAAAAGTCAATGGAAACATATCCTCAGGTGAGGATTAAAAAAAAGAAAGAAATGCATACCCTATGAAAGACACATTTTGAAAACGCCTAAAGAAAGTTGTCATTTTTTCTTGGTGAAGGGACTGGAGTCCTTGTTGATGAAAACATCTTGGCGATGCGGTGACTGGCAGTGGCTGCAGCAGCAGGGTGATGGGCTGGTGCCTTCCCCTGATCAGTCAGGTAGCCTCCCACAAAGGGAGGCCAGACTGCAGCTTATGGGGGGAGCCGGCCTAAGACGTCAATAGGACATGCCCTGAGGGCTCCAAGTATGTGAGAGGGGGCAGGCTGGGCTGAGAGGTCCCCCAACCTCCAGTGCACAAATTTCGTGCACTGGGCCCCTAGTTATAAATGAAAGAATTACTGACCAATATACCCCATAAACACATATTCAAAAATCCTTCACAAAACATTAGCAAATCCAACTCAGCAACACATACAAAGACAATTCATCATTTCAAGTAGTGTTTACCTTAGGAATGCCAGGTGGTTTAGCATTTAAATATCAGTCACTGAAACCCACCACCTCCACTGAACTAAAAACAACCATGGGATTATTTAAAGAAATGACCCTGGATAGGTTATAGCTGTAAGAGGTGTCCAGTCCATTAAAGCATAGATGGCCTCTCAGAAATGTGGAGGCCCAAGGTGGATCAAAGGAGAATGATTCTCAGTCCCTCAGACTCAGAACCAAAACAGCAGAAGGCCTGAGACCCTGGGACTGAGGAGCTCTTGCAGGGGACAAGGAGGGATGGGAGGGTAGATCTCCAAGGATACACGACTAAGAAGAGATGGACAGCCCACCCTCCAGACAGTGCCCTGACACCCTGATGAACTGTGAGATCAGGGACTCAGCCATGTGTTAAACATCACACACACACACACACACACACACACACACACGCCACCCTGGTTAGCAACCACGGTCTGTCCATGGAAAGCCTGGGTGACTCATGGACTCTTCAGTGGAACCTCAGAGCAGTGGCTTAGGGTTGAAGGGGCTGAGCGTCGTCCCCAGAGGCCGAGCACTGCCTTCCCGCTAACACCACGTGCCAAGGCCACACTGGAGACCCGGGAGCGCCCCTCAGCCTGGCCTGAAGGAAGAGCGGAGAAAGGCAGGGAACTCAGCGTGTTTGCCCAACAGCTTCTGCCTTTGGGACGCATCACCCCGCTCCTGTCCGTGCTGCTGACCGCTGCCGGCAGGGTCCTTGGGGCAGAGTCCTGGCAGCAGGGGCTGTCTTCAGGCTCATTACTGAGCTTCCTGAAAACCAGGAGCAAGCGACTCCAACCCAGACCCCACAGCGCCAGGTAGGCATGGCCCTGACTTCCCTGGAGGGGGAGAAAGACCAAGGGGCTGGCTGCTCTCAAGGTGAAGGTACAAGGTCACCAGGCCCCGTGCCCACAGGGCCTGGCCACTGTCACTGCTTCTGTTCCCACGTTTTCCCCCGGGGGAGGCCCAGGCTGTGAGAACCCCCTTTCATGGCAGCTGTTCCCCCGAAAGGAACGGAAGGCGGGCACCAGGGAGCCAGAGAGGACGTGCAGGGATTCAAGGAGCAGGCACACTTAACCCATGTCTGAAAGGGCCCACTTCTGTGTCCACAGGAAAGTGGTTCTTGGAAGTCTGTTTTAGAGCTCTGTGACCAGCCATCTTTCTTTCTTAAAAAAAAAATATATATATATTATTGATTTTTTACAGAGAGGAAGGGGAGAGAGATAGAGAGTTAGAAACGTCAATGAGAGTCATCGACCAGCTAGCTGCCTCTTGCACACCCCCTATTGAGGATGTGCCCGCAACCAAGATGCATGCCCTTAATCTGAATCGAACCCGGGACCCTTCAGTCTGCAGGCCAACATTCTATCCACTGAGCCAAACCTGTTTCGGTAACCATCTTTCTGATCATCTCTTTGTCTCTTTCCGGCCAGAACAGCATCTGATCCCTCTGTACCTAGAGGTGAGTTAGGTTCTCCATGCTGGAAGCTAGAAACAACCTGCTTTCCCACGAAGATGTGGTTCTGAGAGGCAGCAAGGACTTGGTTTTGGCCTCATGTTCGTGAACCCTTTTCAACTGAGCAGAATTCACTCAAAGGGCTGTCAAACAGCAACTATGGCTGCAACCCAGACGCCCAGGAAAAGGTTGTACGCCTGACATCTAACACCAAATCCCACCAGCCCTCTCACCGTCCTCCGCTTAGAGAGACAGCATCTCGCGGTGTCTCCAAGTGATGGCAAGTCCGCCTCGGACACCTGCCCTCCAGATGTGCCAGCTCCCCGCGCGGCCTGCTATTCTGCCCGGCACTCCAAGAACTCCGGCTGGGGGAGGGCCGGCCCTCAGAAGCACAAGGACAGACGCTCAGGCGTTCTTCTGGCTCCCCTTTCATCTTGTCACCCACGCGCCGTTCTCCTCCAGGCTCTGCTGTTACATGACAGCCTTTCGGCCAGACCCACGAGCCGTCTCTTCCCTCAGAGTTCAGAAAACCCGAGGGCTGGGGATTACTGGTGGCGTTTGAAATGTATTTTTGTTTTTCCAAATGGAGGCAGTGACAAGTGGCGGGTGTTACACTGCATTTCTTCTATTGGGTCCATCGCAGGCAAGAGAACAAATGGGTTTTTGAAGCTTTCATGAATCTACTCCAAATGTCTTGAAGTTATTAGCACGTGTCTATTTTTAAACATTATTTAATAGCAGTAATCAGTTGTTCATGTTACACGAGGGGCCGCTCCTTCTCGCAGGGCCGTGCTTCGGGCTGGAAGGGAGAGGCACGCAGCAGATGGACATTGAAACGAAGATCAAAGGGTGACGTCATTGGAAGTCCAGGCGTGGCGGCCAGGTGCTCCGCAGAAGGGGGAGTGAATACGGCGATTTGCTGCTACCTACAGGCAGGAGACCCGGAGCAGGCGCAGCCACATGCAGACGCCCTCCCTCAGCTGCGGGTGATTTGCTTGGATTATCCCAACGGCTTACTTACATCCTCCTCCTACAGTATCACTGTGCAAATCCATGGCAGTCCTGGGCCAAGCCGAAGTGCTATGTTTCCAAATGAGCTGTGACCCGCTTGTCCGAGGTATTTAGGCAGTACTGCTAGATACATCCCTGTAGGGTACCAAGGACTACTTATATATGTGAGATATATATATATATATATATATATATATATATATATATATATATATATATATATATATAATAAATTGATTTCCTTGGATCGAATTGAACCCGAGAGCCTTCTGTCCTCAATCGAATTGAACCCGAGAGCCTTCTGTCCTCAGGCCAATGCTCTATTCACTGAGCCAGACCAGCTAGGGCCTAAGGACTAATTTCATAAGTGTCATTCCATGGGTGCCATTTTAAATATAAAATGTATATTTACTACGAACATTATAATAATAAGAAACGAATACTGAACACAGTGCGGGCACTAGTCTAAGCACTTTGCCTGCACCACGTCACCTGGCATTCTCAGCAGTAATGTGGGAGGCACAGAAACTACACCCGTTTCTTTTTTGTTTGTTTGTTTACTTATTTATTTTTAAAAATATTTTATTGATTTTCCACAGAGAGGAAGGAAGAGGGATAGAGAGCTAGAAACATCAATGAGAGAGAAACATTGACCACCTGCCTCTTGCATAGCCTCTACTGGGGATGTGCCCACAATCAGTGTACATGCCCTTGACCAGAATCGAACCTGGGACCTTTCAGTCCGCAGACCGATGCTCTAGCCCACATGTGTCAAACACAAGGCCCGCGGGCCAAATCCAGCCCGCCAGGCCTTGCAATGTGGCCCGCACCGCACTGTCATCACTGCACTCCGCTGTCAGTTTATGACATTGTCAGTTTATGACTGTTCAGTAAACCATTCGGCCCGTGATTTAGGCTGGATTTTAGATTTTGGCCCCTTCTCTGATTGAGTTCGACACCCCTACTCTAGCCACTGAGCCAAACAGGTTTCGGCTACACCCGTTTTGAAGGTAAGGATAGCAAAAGGCTGAGGGGAGTAATCTCCTCAGGTGACCAGGGCATGGTCACGTGGGAAGTCAGGCTGTTTGACTCTGGGCCACCTGGACCCACACGTGGTGGGTGTGGGTTGCTCAGGGCGGTCTGCATGAGACCTGTCTCACATACGTGGCAAATGTCACTTCTTCATGTTCATTATGTACAAATTCCATCAAAGGGGCAACTGACCCAACTAGCCAAGTAGGTGGTCCCCTACTTTGAATGTATTGTGTGTGTTTCACTCGAATACAATAGCCACAGTATCCTGTGGGATTTGTGTTCTGATCCTCACGGTGTTGTAGGTTAGAGCTACTGAAACATTTAGAGAAGGTTACCAAATCCCTTCCTTTTCAAAGAATGAAATTTAACTAAAGCTCATGTGTGCTCAGGATTTATTACTTATCAGCATAATATAGATAGGTGGACTTTATGCAAGTAAATTCTGAAATACAATATTAATAATAGGAGTAGAAATCAGAATGTTCTGGTCATTTCATTAAATTATTAAAGTATCATCAATGCTACTTCATTGTCTTTTAAAAGTTCCAGTAGAATCCTTTCTGTGCCAAATGAAAGTATCACATAAATATACTTTCAGATGGGCAGCCATTCTCCAATTATAAGTTATTTTGTTCTTGTTCTTCTTCTTCATATTCTTTTTTCAGAGCCAAAACTCAAATGCAAGCAAAAATTTATTTAGAAAGTCACAGAGGTAGAAGAAGTCAGCCAGCTGGACTGCATGGACTCAGGAAACAGGTTGCAGAGGCCAAGGAAGGCCCTTGGAGCTTGGGAGAAGAAAGACAAAGAACACACAGAATATGAGCTTGGGGAAGAGGGGTGGAAAGGTGTGGGCATGTGTGTGAGAGAGAGAGAGAGAGAGAGAGAGAGAGAGAGAGAGAGAGAGAAAGAGGGAAAGGGGGTGGAATGCACAGGAACACGCCTTTGATTGCAGATCCAGAGTGAATGATGTTTTGGGCCTGTTCAGGAGAGATCCTATTTAATTACTGAGATGTTACAGTCTACAGCACGTGTGAGTTTTATGTGACCATTGTCTTAAACTTGGTTATTCAAAGAAACATTATCCCATGATTCTTGCTCAGTGTGTCAGGGGGAGTCACAGATGTCCTATTCTGCTGAAACAATAGTTGAGTAGTGAATGACAGGGTGGAAAAAGTGAGCTGCTTGAGGTCCACTGCCTCTCACCAATTATGTGAGAATGGAGAAGTCACTTAATGCTGGTTGGCCTTGTTTTTATCATTTGCAAGAGAAAATGGGGGGGGGGGGGGTGTGGAATCGCTCTGGAAAGGAACCATTCTAAAGGCAGATGGGATGCCACAGCCTTCCTCAACCTCCCAGTGTGCACAGAGACCCCACCGGAAAAAAGCTAAGGAGAAGAGAGCAAGGACCAATCAGGAAAATAGGAAGCAGTGTGCTCCCAGTGGGAGAATTCTGGAGAGCCTTTCTAGGGAAATAGATCACAATCCTTCTCCCTCTTTCTTCCTCTAGATGCCCCTGCATTTCTTTTTTGAGCAAGAGGTCTATGTTGTCAGTGGGTGCTGCCAGTAGGAAGCACATGTGATTCTGGAGCAATTTAGGGCTGAGGCAGAGAAGAAAGAGGGAACTCAGTAACATACATAGGCTTCTGCCTGGGTTGGTGTTACGCTGAAGTCCTTTTCTCTCGCCCATCCATTCTGAAGTTCCCATTCTCTGTATTACAGATTACTCACAAGCAGCCTGGTATACGCTCTGTGGCATGTTGTTCATGTGGACTATTCATTTGTTCCTGCACTAGCGTGAGCCCTTCAGAACAAAGACTGCATCTAATTCATTTGTATCTCTATCACCTTACCTAGTTTAGGGCTTCTCACAGAATGAATGTTCAATGATGGTTCCATGGATGAATGAATTAGATTACCTGTGATTGAAGAGCCAAGAGGGAGTAAGAAATGATTTATGAAGAGGAAAAATGTGAACCTTTATCTTTTAGTCTAAGAGGTCAAGCACAGGTAGGAAAGGAAAAATGCATTCTGGGATAGAAAACCAAGTTAGGAATACTGTGCCTATGACAGGCAAACTTCTGCTATAACTTTTAGGAATCCGAGATTATCAGCAGATGGAGGTATCGAGTTGCAATGATATGAACATTACTAACTCTAAAGTCTGACTTTAATAATATAAATATGTCTTACATATGTAGGAGTTAGGAGACAGGGCGACTTCAGGGTGTTTAGCTCACAAATAGTTCACCAAGGGTCACCCTGAGCTCTGACACTCTCAGTGTCTTGAGAGTTTTTGCTACAAGCCTGTTCCTTCTTGGTGACAAGATGGACACACCAATGCCTCATTTTCATAGGATAACTTCTAGGGTGAGAAAGAAGCAATTTTCTTCAATATTATATACCATTTCCTTTCCCAAAAGATATTCAACAAAATCCCCTTCATAGTTCATTGGCTAGAATAGGGTCACATGACAATAACAGAATGAATCATGGGCAAGATGACAGGGTTACTATGACAGCACCACAAATCAGGATTTTCAGCTTGGAACCCTGGGTGTGTCCAGTTTCTTCTAAAACACATGACCCCCAAATGCACGACCCAAACCCAGGTTCCATCAGCAACAACGTCTGCATAGAGGCAGCCAACAGTGACCATCAGCAAGTGAGAAACCCAGGCTTCGAGTGTTGGTCTCACTGAGCCTGATGAAGCATTAGAATCTTGGAACTTACAAGGTCTCATACTTTTATTAAGATGGCTGAGAGGTTAATCAGTCACTCATTTGGAGCAGTGACTCTGACAACCATATCGGGTTGTCCCAGAACTGTCCGAGACAGTCTCTCTGCCAAGTACACTGTATTTTATGATTCCGCAGCAAACCTATCAGCAAGTGTGCTGCTGCCTCAGTCCTGGCCGTGATTGCATTTTTGGCCGTGACCACAGAACGGATTGGAAATCGTGGCACTGGCTTCACTCGAGCCAACATTTCTCATGTGGTTCATGTTGAATAATGAAGTGCCAGTTCAGGAAGTTTTGAGGAATTGAACATATGTCCTTGCCAAGCAGAGGACAGGCATATTCCCTTTTCTTCTCTAGTCCAGCCTCCCAAGAAAAACAGCAAATTGGTCTTCAAATAAAAAATGCACTGTTAGTCATAAACATGTCTCCAACTCAAACAAGAAGTGTGTATCAGCTACGACTAACTCAGAGCTGGCGGTGAGCAACTTCGAAGATGGTAGGTGAACTCTACATGGCTTGGGCATGGAGGTGTTGCCTGGTGAATTATTTTAAGAAGCTGCTCACTTGACACTAATATTAACCTTCAGAATCCACAGAATTCCATTTAATGCAAAACCTATAAATAAATTTAAAATGATTTCAATATCTATTTTTTCATCGGATATAATAGGTACCAACAATTTCAGCTGTGTAACTTCCTATTGAAAATTCATTAAAGTTCTCTAGTTGAGCATCTTATGAAGTAAAAATTGCTGAAGGTGCTTAAAGTATAATCTGTAGCCTAATATTAAATATCACACAACACAAGGAAAAAACCCATATATGGAATGAAAATAATAAATGTCAGATTGACCTCTGAATCACTAATGAAAACTTGGTGAGATCTGCCTCTAGACCTTTTCTCCTGCCTCCCCTTCCCATTTCCCATAAGGCACTGTTTTTTTAATGCCCTACTCCTGGTTGATTAGTCTAATCCATACATACCAGTACAAATCCTTTTTGTGTAGAACATAGGAATCCAAAGTAACTTGTTAGAATTGCCTAATGATAGTCTGAGCCTGTATCCATGTTCATTCCTTCATCATCCCTTTTCCATGTCCTCCCCGCCTCCTTTCTTTCTCTTTAGACCCTGGGCTTTCTGGGTGCATAGAGTTTGTTTGAATCCTGGCCTTGCAGTTGCTACCTTTTGAACCCTGGTCCTTGGATTAGCCTTCCCACCTGCTAGTTTCTTCATCTGAAAATAGCAGTGATATTACCCAATTCTAAGAGTTGTTTTGAAACTGAATACCTATCAAGCACACAGTGCCAAGTATGTATCAGCACTAATAAAAGAGATAGGTGCAAATCGACTGTACCTTCATAATGCCCACCAGCCAATCAGGAGTGAGTATGGAAATTATCCCAACAAAGTTGGCAGGTTAATTTGCATACACAGACGTTGAGCACCGGGGGTGGGACGCAGGTGTTTTGCACTGCCCCAGTGCCTCCAGGCCTCTGGGTAGTTTGGAAAGGCAGAAAGGTGACTCTGGTTGGAGTAAAGGAGGTGCAGGCAGCCAGGGGAAGGAAGGCCCATTCTTGCACGAATCTTCATGCATCGGGCTTCTAGTAAAAATAAGTTAATATATTACTATGTCACAAATCTATTTTTAAAACTAGTATCTCAGTATTATTAGGTTTTTTTTTTATAAACCTCTGAGTTTTAGTGTGTGTGTGTGTGTGTATGTGTATGTGTGTATAGGTTGTGGGGAGGACATTGAGCCATCATCTCCTTCAGACAACAAAGGGATATAAACAGGAAAGACGTGAAAGTCCATGCACTAAACTCAAAGGGTCTTCTAATATATAAAGATCTAAAACATCAAGCCTAAATTCACCAGTAAAAATTATATTTGACTAAAAACTAAGAACTGTGCAACTGGTCAAACCCATTTCTAAGCCTGACTGTATAAAATAAAAAGACAACTCTAAACACTGAACTCAACATCCATCTGTTAAAACCCATCATGTGGATTTCTGAAGGTTTTCATGAATGTGGTTCAGATGATAAGTTCCTATCTTTTGACTATATTTAGTTTCAAACATCAATTAATGCATAAACTCAGCATTTGTCCCACTTTTGTCTTCTTTGGAGTTTCTTTCTCTAAGCCTATAGGAAACAATTCACAATATCAGAATGTGATTGAATGAATGACTGAATGAATTACTGAAGAATGAGTTATATCCATACTAGAGGCCTGGTGCACAGCTTCTTGTGCATTGCAAGGAAATTAATTAGAAGAAATACTTTAGAGGCTGGGGACGGACTGCGGGAAGGCTCCAGGGCATGCCTGGCCCGTCTTGCCCAGTCCCAATCCACTGGACGCCAGCAGCAAGCTAACCTACCAGTCAGAGTGTTTTCCCTGGTGGTCAGTGTGTATCATAGCAACTAGTTGAATGGTCGAATGGACAGCCAGACACTTAGCATATTAGGCTTTTATTATATAGAATATCTCTTACAAATGATGACATAGGCAGCAGAAACAATAATTGGAAAAGCAACCAGAATGTAGAATTTGTCATAGGTCCTTGTCTGCCTGGACAGTGGCTACTATCAATGTGTGCTCTTTATTCCTCTCCTTGAAGAGCAGCAGCTAAGCTTCCGACACTCGGGGATGGAAGAACACACTCAACAAGTTTGGGCATCAAGAAAAGGGCGTGCTTTCTAAGAACGTCTGTTCTGTAGCCGTCATGGTTGTCACCATAAGTGTGATTAATTGGCTTTTTATCACCAGCACGCCTTTCATTCTGAGGCAGTGGCAAAGATGAATAGTGAAAAGACTTCATCATTCTGCAAAGCTGCAATGTTCAAGAATGCATATCTTATGATGAAAGAAGGAAGCTGGCTGAATTATGTGCAAACTGCAATTTGACCAATGTTGTTTTTCTAGTAACTACTCTTAATGTGTCAGCCATATTTTTCTTCTTGCACTAAAGTCGTATTTCTTCGAAGTGGCAGTAAATTATTTCTTCCTGTCCCTATGCACTTCAGTCAGTTGGGGCTGAGCAATGCAAAGGAAAACCTACACCTTTCAGGACATACATTTTCTCTCCTTACTCCTTTCAGAGTCATTGGAATCAATTCATTTTAGTCACAAACATCTGACTCTTGCCTAATCATTTCTAGTATATCTGATCCAGTTACTTTGATTAAGACCTTTCATATTATTGATACATATTAAAAAAAAAAAAAAGATTAAAAGATGCTTTTTTCTTACTAACATTTGTGAACATTCATTTTATTAACAGTAAGACAATATCTTTGTTCAATAAGGGACCCCAAATCATACTATATAGACTTGGAAGAAAGGATTTAACTACATAATTTCACCCACACAATGAATTCTTTTATGCACTTTGATATCATTAATACATATTTTGTAGTTGAAGTTTAAATATAAAGTATAGGTACAGTTTTTACATATTTTTATGTAATTTATTTTCCGATCTGGAAAGCATAAAATCAAAGAAATAACCAATCTTCTTATAGGGAAAAACCAAACTAAATATGCTAATTCTCTTCCTTTTAACTCATTATTTTATAAGCCCAGCCAGTGTAGCTCTGTGGTTGAGCATCAACCTATGAACCAGGAGATCAGGGTTTGATTTCAGTCAGGGCACATGTCCAGATTGTGGTACCATCCCCCTGGGGGAGAGGGGCTGTGCAGGAAGCAGCCAATCAACAATTCTCTCTCATCATTGATGTTTCTCTCTCTCCCTCTCCTTTTCTTTCTGAAATCAGTAAAAATATATTTTTAAAAATACATATTTTATAATAGTTTTAAATGAAAAAAAATAATTAGAGTTAAGGGTGATAGGTGGTTATCCATAAAATAATTTACAATTATCTATTTCTATATATGTGACCGAATGACTGTACGTTGTTGGCGATGCGGCCTGCACCCTGTCCTTCTGCATAGGTTCATTTGGCTCTGCAAGAGCTGGGCGACATGTGCTCATGTTTGATCACTCCAAGGGATTCATATGTGCAGCCTATTCTATTTATGTTCAGCAGCTCATTTCCACGGGATGTTCACCCTTTCTTGTTGCATCGGGAGACTTGACCTTCCAAACTGCAAGTCCGTTAGCGGGAGAGCTAAGTATTCCTGTCTCAGTAACACGGTGCTCCACGCACAGCAAACACACATGTTAAAATATCTTGAATTAGTAAAATCTCAGCTCCATCAGCTGCCACGTTGAGTAGTCTTAGGAACAGTTGCTCGCTGGTTAACCTGCTGAGTCCAGGATTCTGCATCTGCTGAGCCGAAAGCCAGAAGCTCTTCCTGGAGTTAGAATCTGTGAGGCCCAGGAACCCGGGGAATGGCCTCCTGGCTTGCAGGGGAAGTTGAGGCAAAAAGACAAGGAGTGCTATGGGGGTGGGAACCTTTCCTCTTTCTGCTTCTTTCCCAGCGATATGAGCCTCGCATCCATCACAGCACAGCGAGCCCCTTCGTGGCGGCCTTGGTCCCAGCACCCCACCCGTCCCCACAAGATTCCTTCATGTCCGAGCCCAGCGGCATCCCCAGGGACAGTCAGGGAATCCCAGCGGGTGGACAGACACTGGCCGGAGCGCCTCTCTCCTGCCGAGCGAGTGTCCGCTAACTCCCTTTGGCTCCTCCGCTTGGTTTTATCGAGATGAGAGCCGTTTCCTTCATTGTCATGTGCACTCGATGGCCGGCCCTCAGTCTTTAACACCACGGACCGAGAGCTCCCGCCAATTCATAAAACTTTGCAAAGGTACCCAAATAGTCAACAAATAATTGGGAAACAGATGAATAAGGAAGCATCCACTCTGGGCTCTTTTTTCAATGTATAATATTGTGTAATTGGAGCAAGTTCACCTTCAAAAGGAAAGACTTCCTGTGAACGAACCTCTCTGTCACAAACCCAGTTTTACCTGGAGGGCCACACCCCATCCTCCCCGCCTTGCGGGGTACCTCCTGTAAGAGCAGCTTCTCCAGGGGCCGGCAGCTCCTGCTTCCAGGGGCTGATGGGCCGGAACAGCCGCTCCTGGTTGAGCAATGGATTCATTAACACTTCCTCCCTTCACCGGGGAGTGAGAACTCAGAGAGAATCACGGTGCTAATAAGTTCACACATTTCCTATTTTAAACGGTTCTCAGTTGGGGAATACAAATCCCTGAGACAAGAACATGTGCGTTTTAAATCTTCTCATCCCTGCATGATGCAAAGTAGGTCAGGCCTGCGTGTCCCCGTGGCTCGGCCCCCATGAGCAATGGGATAATTTGGGATGATTCCTGCTCACGTTTGTTTTTCAAGTCTGCCGAGTGTTTGATGAGTGATTTCACTGCACAGCACATAAAGGGACAGAGAACCCTGTGCAAGGCAGAAAAAAGGGAGAAAGACGGCCATGTATCTCCTCCCCACTGGGCATTCCCATAAGGAGACATCTTCCCACTGCATTTTGGGAAATAAACATAAACGTTGGCTACCAGCACGATGAAGCTGTGGTGACGCCCCGCTCCCTGCTGGGCTCAGAGCACACCTCAGGCCCACACACAGCGATCATGTCTGAAATGCCCGGGGCCGAGTGACAGCACTCTGGCCTCGTAACTGAATCATGTTTAAAAGGCAGTAATTGATTCAAGGTAAAGTGAATCAAAACACATCTCAACTACAGAGCTTCTCCCACTGCAGTGACGCCTAGAACCAAAGAACCCTCACACTGGCTTTACACAGCTGCTCATTTAACGTGTGTGTTGTCGTTACATTTCTCCACGAAGAGAAGCTTCCAGGTGGGAGAGTTCAGGGGACAGTCCTGACCAACCAGAGCGCTTGGCGACGCTCTGGCCCCACGCTTCCGAAATTAGGTCCAGTCTCTGGTGAATGTAATTCCCACACCCTTCTCTCCAGGGCGGGACCCCAAGTACCTTTCCTGTAGCCCCCTTGGTCTCTCCTCCCCACCGCGCCTTTCCTTCCCCTTAGACAGTGTCCCGCCTGATTGCGACCATGTTCTTTCTCTGGTGGTTATTGGGTTCCGTGTTTAGCAAGGAAAGGAAGGCTGGGGGGAGAGCAGATCCCTCCCCCAGGGCGTCCTCAGGCAGCCACATGCCCAAGGGTCCCCCATGGCCGGCCCCCCGGGCAGCCTGCTGTCACAGCCCTGTTGGGAATCTCTGCTCTCCCTGCGGGCAGCGTGCCCTGTGCCCAGAGGGAGCTGGCAGTGTGATCGCAGTTGTCCCGCCCTGGCCCTCTGCGTGCCATCAAGTCACCAGTGATGGTGGCATTTGTTTGTTTACTAAGCAGCTCCTCAAGTCGCCACTGCCATGTACCTTTTCCTTCTCACTCATCACGGCAGCCTTGAGAGATGTGGCCTTAGGCTTTGCTGTGAATATGTGCTCTGTCTGGTCTTGGAGTCCCCAGGAGCAAGGAGGGGAAGTGTCCGTCCTCCTACTGGAATCCGGCCTGCCCCCCTCGGCCCCGGTCTGTGCTGGGAGGCTGAGCTCTGCCTGCTCATCCCCAGCTCCTGGCTCCCGGACCTCGGGCTCCAGCTGGGTCCAGCCCGTGGGATCACCAGGCCAGAGGCTGTGCTGCCCCTCCCTCTCAGCCCTCTGGGTTCTGGGCACAGCTGCTCTCTGACTCCAGTCCCGCTGGGTTCCGTTCCCAGGGCCCAGTCCTCCCAGGTTCTGCGGTACCACCCATCCCACTTCTCCTTTACCACCTAGGACAGCAGTGGCCTCCTGCTGTGCCCATCCCTGGAGCTCTCCAGTCCCTGGGTCCCCCCGTCTACTCCCCCTGCCACCCTCCCCTTCCCCCCATCTCGCATTCAGCTCCCTGAGTGTCTGCTGTGCGAGTGGGAGTAGGGAGGATGGGATTTAAACCCAAGGGAGGGGTAGAATGTGGGGGAGGGGGAAGAATTGGAGGATTGGTGCTGCCCCTGGGGTGTCTGAGCTGACCCACACTAAACTCCCACAAGATACACGGGAAATGCCATCATAGAAGAATAAGGAAGCACATCCTAATACGTCCCCATTTCTAACAATGAGATGGAATAAATGATGCACAGGAACCTTTAAAGGTGGGAGGGGAGTGGTTCCTGCAGCAATGGGCTCCGAGGGGCCCCCGAGACTCATCCCTCTTTATGGAGGGGAGCTGGATGAGTAGAAAGGCATCTGGGATGACATGATAGAGCCAGTGGGTTGTTTGTGCTTAACTCCATGGGGAAATAAAGGAATAGGGATGAGGGGAAGGATGAAAGAAAATGGATACAAAAGAGTGAATGACTGAGAGGACTCTCATATATAGGGGTGGACAAAAGTAAATTAATAATAAATAATGCAATAATTACTAAATAAATAACAATACAAGAATAAACTCTGTGTTTCACATTCTCACAACTGCAAAACTACCTTTGCCCACCCCTGTACCTCCAAGGTGAAGCAACTGGCAAGACATTTCACCATTCTTTAGGACAGAAGACAGGGATGAGAACACACGTGGAAGAAGCTGAGGGTTTCCCCCTGTAGATGCCGGATTTTAGACGTCTGACGGTGCTGGAGAGGCAGGCTCAACAAGTGGTAGGTCTTGGACCTTGATTTCCAGGAAACTCTGAGCTGAACACATAGGTGCCATTTAGGGCTTCACGAATCTGCATGTGTGGATATAGATCCTAAGGGAAGAGCACTCGGATGGAAATGGAGAACCACAAGCAGAGACCCACAGAACACCAACAGTTGATGGCTTCTGCCCACACGCGTGCCCTATGCTCCTGTCCCTGGAAGGTGGGTGTCAGCAGAGGTAACGTTGCCGAGCACACGTTGTGGCTGGGTGAGTGGCTGCATCAAGGGCCACAGCAGAAGTTGTGTGTGTCATGTCTGCATCGAGTCTCTTGGGAAGAGTGTGTGATTCTTGGGTTGACTTCTTTCTCCTTCTGCCTTACTTCAAACACGGATGGGCTCCTACAGGAAGTCAAAGCCATAACATGAGAGGGCCTTTGACCTCGGAGTGACCATGGAGTAGAAGGCCACTGAGAGCACCAGCTTTGACTGCCACGTCCCTGTTGCTAAGCCACTGAAATGACCACAGAGAGAACAACGATTCTCTCCACCTGGTGCCACATCCACCCACTCACCAATTCCACTGCTTCCCACTCTGTTCCATGTCTTCCCTGGGATGAGTCCCTTTTATCACGGGCACCCTTGGCGACAGTGTTCTCTTCTGAATCTTAGCATGGCTTTTTGTCACTCTTTTGCAAACAGTCATGCTTTTGACATGCGTTATAATTTTAACAGACTGTGTATTTCTGGTGTATGTCTCTCTGGGTAGACAGTCAGGCTTGCCTTCAGTAGACGGTTTATACATCTTTTCAACGGATGGAAAACACTTTTCTTTCTCCATAAAAAAAGCGGGCAATTTCTAAACCAAACTCCAAAATAGGGAAGAAAATGAGGGTTGGTTGGACTTGAACGTTGATTGAACAATGACAAGGAGCCGTGTGCTTGGCAAGGACGTGCAGCCTGCCGGAGCCTGTGATCTGAATGGCGAGGATTATCTGAGGGGAGAACGGCGGATGGGGGCGGCGAGGGCTCTGCGTTCCTGGAGCAGCCGTCGGAGCATTCACCTGTTTCTGAAGCGATCACAGGGCCTGTCAGAGGCACACGGGTGTGGTACTCGGTTTCTGATTTTGTAAACACGAGCCGAAATGCTCAGTAAAGTTTACAGTGTTGGTATCGGGTGTGCTATTTTTTGGGCTTACTGTCTTTCTACTCTCAGGCCAACACGTCTCATTCTCTCATAAGATCAGGAGGAAATCTGATACTACATGCAACATTAGTTTTAGCTTGCAAAGCCCACCAAAGTGTGTTTTAGGTACAACACGAAGTGTTGGGCTTCCCCAGGCCTGGTGGATGGCGGGAGGGAGGGTCGGAAAGAGCGCTCTGTGGGCTCTGGACGGACGGGTGGACGCCCCCATCGCTGGGGACGCTGTAGTTGCTAAAAGGCCTGGGCCTAAAGCCCAAGGGGGCTCTCCCTCCACGTTTGCTGCTAAAACAAACGACTCCACAGCCTGGCCTCCAGCCGTCCCCCTGCGGTGGGCCTCAGCGGTCATTTGTCACTCGAGCCCTTTGGAAAGAAGAAAAGGTGATAAATGCTTTAATTGGATTTCTTTTCCAGCAGAAATCATTTCTGCAAATGTGAGGGTGTGGAGTCAGGCCTAAGGGATGGAATTAGGAAAGGAAAATATTTTTCTAGAAAAAGCATCAAAGTGCATGACCACAAGGACTGTGAGATAGATGGCTTGTGTGTGACCGGCCTGCCCTTGGCTCTGACTCCCTGCATGTCCCCATGACCAAGAACAACCGTTAGAAGCTGCTTTCGGGGTATCGCACGGCCCTTATGGGACTGGGAACAATGGCCGGAGCCGAACTGAGTGCTTCGAAACGGACAAAGAAGCGCTGACAGATAAATGCTTTGGTTTACAGTGTCCAAGTCATTATTACTCAGGACGATCTGATGAGGCAAATTCCCGAACTGAAGAACTTGAAGAAACATTTGAATGCCGGTCTCATTTTCTGCTAATTTTAGAGAATTCCATTCTACTGCAGCATAATATTCAACACTGGACACCTTATTGTGGGCATCTCTGGAATGTATAGTCGCATTGATAGCTTTTCTTGGAGAGGCACAGAAGCGGAATGATAACGGGAGGATATATTTAACGCGGGAGGACGCTGGTGAGAACCGCGTGCCCATGGCTTGGCGCAGGGGCCGACGGGAATTGCCACCCAGGAGGAAGTGTGCCCATCACCCGCCCTGGACCCCGGGGGGGGAGGTAGGGCTAACTGTCGGGGCAGCAGTCTCCACGGAGTTCTGCCTGCGGTCCCCAAGGCCAGGCAGCATCAATTGCAGGAACAGGCAGGAAAGGCACATGCACATGCCCATGCTGGTCTCTGACTGGTTCCAACAGGGATGGACTGGAGATGGCAAATGTAGGCCTCCAGTCAGAGTAAAGTAACAAAAGGATGTCCATTTCAGTCAAGCAGATCGTTGCATGAAACTAATTCCTAGCAGATGCCATTAGCAGCAAACATACTTGTAAGTAGGTTCCATGAGAACCAAGCCATGCAACTGCGGCCCAGTTAACTCAGGCCCGACAGGTGTGTGTGGGAAACATTTAGTGCATCCAGGGACCTCTACCCATCACCTCACTCAGCCTCCTTCCGCAGGCACCTTCGCCTCCTTGTCCTGGGGGAAAGACGGGAACAGCTGCTCCAGCCTCAGAGTGGTCACGGGAACCAGGCCGGCCGATTCCTCCCCATCCTAACCGAGCGTTATGGAACGTGCTCCGCCTCCAGCAGGCTTCGGCTGAGCTGCTCACTGACAGCAGACCATTTGCCTTCATGGGAAATCTCAATAATGTCCAGCATATTAGAGACATGTGAATGTCACCATCTGAATTTCACAAAACACATGTGAGGATCAAGTCCTCTCAGCTAAGGATTCGGTCCCAGCAGTAAGATGAGGGGAACAAGAAGCCAGTTCTTGGGGCCAGGAAGGAACAAACATGTAGTTACCGTGTCATAGTTCAAGTGAGCAGTAAATGAATAAGACGAGTTCGCCCAGCTTCTAACAGCCCTGCCAGGTGCTTCTGGAACACACAGGTGAGGGCATCTCACCACCCCCGCAGCTCCCCGTGGGAGCAACAGGGGTCTTCGTCCTTGCCCACACTGCTGTTGTCCGTTTCTGAGTCAGAGCCCTCGGCAGGCGCGGCCGGTATCGCCCTGTGCCTTTGACTGACATGCCCGTGATTGTAACAATCCCGGGTCCCGTTCTCAGGGGGTAACGGGTTTCCGATGTTTTAGCTCCATGTCTGCCCCCTCTTTCTACTCCAGGAAGAGGTGCCAGAGAGCGGGAACTTGATCTTCAGTGATTCACTGTCTTCACCTGTACCCGGTCTCCTTTGCTCGTGTAACATGTCTCTCCCAACATTCCCAGTCTGCCCTCTGGGAGGCCTCACTGGGAGATGAGAGGACTGGCTGGCTGTGGGCTCAGTGACACCCGCTGCCCCACAATCTCCTCTCCCCTCTCCCAACTCCACCGTTCACGTGCTACATAAACAGTGATTCCTCAGCAGTGACCACCGGAAAGAACCGGTTTCACGTGACCCAGGATGTGAGAATCGTCGTTGGAGCGATACAATGCATTTGTAAGCCTTGTGACACTCAGGTTATTTACCTAAACATCGTAAAAATATTTATGATTAATTTTTATAAACTCTTGGAAAATACTTTCTGAAACTTAGAGAAATCTTTGCTTCTATATAGAAAATGTTCCTGTTCTTCCTTTTTCCAATATTGTAGATATTTTGATTTATTTAATATGTTTGGGGTGAAAATCTCAGATTTAATAAAAAGACATCTGTAATGTAACTACACTTTTATTTATTATTATTATTATTATTATTATTATTATTATTATTACCTCCCATCCACTCTGTCTTCTCTCTGAGGTTCTGCTCTCTGTTCCATGCTTCCAGTGTCTGGATCCACTCTGTTCATCAGTTTATTTTGTTAATTAGATTCCACATGTGAGTGAGATCATGTGATATGTGTCTTTCTCTGACTGGCTTATTTCACTCAGCATGATGCTCTCCAGGCCCCTCCAGGCTGTCCCAAAGGGTAAGAGAGCCTTCTTTTCACTGCTGCATAGTGTTCTCTGATGTACAATAGATGTACCACAGCTTTTTTATCCATCCATCTGCCTGTGGGCAATTGGCTGCTTCCTATAACTATACCTTTAACGTTTCTTTACCACATAACAGGCGGGAAATCTAAAGGCTATCATTTTAGGAGGGAAAGTTATTTTAAAATGTGGCTTTGGCATGAGGGTGTTCCAATAAGAATATTTCCTAAACGGTCCGTATAAACCATTGGCGTTTTCGCTCCAAAATGTTGTCAGCATCACGTTCACGCCGGGCGCTGTTCACGCCCCACGGATCTCTGGCTTTCCAGGGTGACATCCGTCCTCCGTGCGGTGAGGGTGAGAGTGATTCCTGAGGAGCTCTGGTCCCCACAGCAAACACAGAGGTGCTGACGGTGCAGGGGACTCGGCCCCACAGGATGACAGCCAGACCTGATACCTTGCCGATGCTCCTCAGGCCATTGCTGCCCGGAGCTCCTCTGCTTTTGCTTAAAAACCTGCCTTATCGACACGATTTCCAACATCAGCCCCAGCACAGCAGGCCAAAGCCTCATTCTTCAGTCATTTACACATTAATGCTTCCTCCACCCCGCAAGGCTGGGAGAATCCTGCCAGGGCAGCAGGAGGGAAAGTCAGAGGCTGTGACAGCGTCCTGGGAGGTTGGACAGCGAGACAACAAACAAACAAACAAACAAACAAACAAATGAACAAGGACGGAAAGCAGCAGGCGGGACGCAGGCTCAGCACCCTGGGTAAGGGTTCACTTTTTACACAGTGATCCTCACAGAAATTCCGGTCATGGTGACCCCAGACTCTGTTGGGAACTCCCAGAGGTTCAAAGAAATTAAGGAATTTGCTGGCATGGCTCAATGGTTGAGCGTTGACCTTTTGAACCAGGATGTCACGGTTCAATTCCAGGGCAGGGCACATACCCAGGTTGCAGGCTTGATCCCCAGTAGTGGGATAATAGGGGGCAGCTGATCAATGATTCTCTCTCATCATTGCTGTCTCTTCCTCTCCCTTCCTCTCTGAAATCAACAAAAATATGTTTAAAAAAAGAAAAAGCCCCTTGCTGGAGACAGAGGCCTAAGCGTGTGTGTTAGCTGAGCTTCGCAGGTGCCGTGGAAGACCCTGCTGTCGTCCGCACCCCCAGACAGCACCCCACTCAGGGCACCCCCTCTCCGTCATCCTGCTTAGACCCTGGTCCCATTGGGATTTCAGTGAGAAATAAAGGGATTTCAATGCATTTCTGGTGAGTGTGTTCATGTAATCAAAGGTGAAGCCAGCGAAGCGTGTGCTTTCCACCAGTTCTGATATCCAAGCGCTAAACGCAGGAGGGACAGGAAGAGACAGGTTTCTTTGTCAGTCATGGAAAGGCCTGGCCTGAGTTTCATTTTCTGTAAAACAGGGGCCCTTCAGAGCCTGCGCCCGCCCGGACCACCTTGTACATCAGCGCCCGTTCGCCCCGCCCCCGAGAGTCACAGCGGGACTGACATCGCCTCCCTGACAGGCAGACCTCCTCGGGCTCAGCTGCGAGAGGGGCACACTCATCCGTCATCCTTTGTTTGCTGAGCAGCGGCGACAGAACTGCCCCGAACGTGGCTTTGATGAATGAGATTCCTTTGGGATTCCACATTCCGGAGCCTTTCTGCTCTGCTGGCCTCTTTCACAGCCTCGTCCCCACAAACCCGGGTCGCGGTGGTGTGTGCGTGTCTGCCGCTGCCTGGCACGCCGGGTACCGTTGTTTCTGGCTCCTTTCCCAGCCTGCTCAGGGCCGAGGCTTTGTGTCTGTCTGAGGAGAATAGCAATCGTGGGCCACGGCATTGTCACGATGACAGGGGGAGCACGCGATGAAGCACCAAGTGTTTCCTTCATTTTGGGACCCCATCGCTCATGAGAGCAGGCTTGCTTTTCAGAGGGCTTTCCTTTGACGAGAAGACAATGGACCACGGCAGTGTTTTAAAAGGACGTAGTAAATGTTTGTCGCCCTGGGTTTTGGTTGAATTGTTAATACGTAATAAAGCACATTCTCCCTTTTGGTGTCTGAGGAGGGCCAGAAGGGGGCCAACACAGCAGAGACCCCGGATGCCACGCTGCAAACTGGGTGCTATTGGTGTTGAAAGTACCTCCTCCATCTCCCGGCCTGTCTCCACCCAACGCACTCAGACGCATCTGTAAGGACCCAGCACATTTTACCCTCCATTGAAAGCTGGTAGCCAGCCCTCGCCCCCAATAGATGTCAACTTGAGTTTGGATTTCTGAGGTTGTTGGAATTACTTGATGATCGTTAGCATGCTGGTCATTTCTACTTATTAGTACACTAGAGGCCTGGTGCATGAAATTTGTGCATGGGCGTCCCTCAGCCCAACCTGCACCCTCTACAATCCAGGAGCTGTCAGGGATGTCCTACTGATGGCTCAGGCCCACTCCCATGGTTCTTTGCTCTCTGTGGGGCTTGGGGACTTCACCACAGCCATAGAGACAAAGCTCCCATCCCTGCTATCCGAGCTCTGTCTGCTGGGCCTGAGGCTTCCCCGCCACTGACGTGATAAGGAAACCCCCATGCCCTGTGACAGAGCCCCCATGCCCTGCGGTCCAGGCTCTGTCAGCTTGGTCCCCACAACCTCAGACTGTGCCTACAGGTCCAGAAACTCCAGCGGTGGTGCTGAGAGGACTCAGTACCGCCATCTTGTGACTATGGGTGCTGCCATCTTTGTGATGGCATGATGGTTAATTTGTATACTACTCATTAGATAGGATCATTGATATTACTAATCTCTGTATTTCATCACACGGACAAAGCAAGGTGGATGATTTGAGCAAAGCTTCTGAAGGTAAACCCATGGGCAACTGGCACAGTAGCTGAGCTGCTGCAACTTCTCATAAATTCACTACGTCTTATATTCAGTAAAATAATGTCATTCACTATAAATTCATGAGTTCACTATCTAATTCACTTCATAACTAATTCACTACACATTCTTACAGATTCTTTTCATTTAGTCTATTGTCCCTGGTTCTCTGAATAAGGAATGAAATCCACAAAGAAATATATACCAGAAACACTGCAGTCAGGATAAATTATTTCCATTCAAATGATGTCATTACAAGGAGAAAAAAAATAAATTTGAATTTTCTTTACCTTGAAATTTTATTCAAATTCAACCCTCTTTTATTTCATGAACATATATATATGGCATGTGCTTTTAACTGTGGGGAGATCTGGGTGGGGAATTTTATCTTGCTAAACCAAAAGTGAGAAATTCTTGTCTTAGAGTTTGATATCAGAAGATGACATCACTAAAATCCAGGTAGCATTTAGATAAATATCTGCATGTCTTTGAAGATTTGAAAGTTAAGGAGCTTATATTCAATATCAAGCTCAGTTTTCCCATAAAGTAATTTTTAGAAATTGCATTTGACTGACATGAAAAAAAAACACACACACAAAAAACAAACCAATCACTCCTGCTTGTGACTAACTCCTACATATAAAATGGGAATGAAAAGGTCTCTCATTGCTGATATCCACGTGGCATTAGAGTAAGAATTCACTGCAGGGTCACATTGGTCATGTGTGTCAGTTATTAGCTCAGGGCACTGAGCTTTGCCACAGCTCATGGCCCAGCATCATGGAAGCAGCTGGCGGCACACCTGCCTTACTTCCCTAAACAAAGAAATGACGAGTGGGAGGCTCAGCACCATGCTGCCAGCGGCTCACACAGGCTGCTGAGCACTCTGTGCAGAGGGCATCGCTGTTCATTACTCCGCGAGGCTGTGGGTAAGAGGAAAATAAATAAAACAGATCTTCTGGAGTCCACCTCAAATGCAGTGGATGCTATAAGAGATGGAGACTCCAGCCCTACCTGGTGTGGCTCAGGGGATAGAGTTTTGGCCTGTGGACTGAAGTGTCCCAGGTTTGATTCTGGTCAAGGGCACATGCCTGGGTTGTAAACTTGATCCCCAGTGAGGGGTGTACAGGAGGCAGGTGATCCATGATTCTCTCTCATCATTGATGTTTCTATCTCTCTCTCCCTCTCCCTTTCTCTCTGAAATCAATAAAAAAAAATATTTTTTAAGAATTGAAAAAAAAGAGATGGAGACCCCCAAAATAAACATCCTCATTGACTTTAGGGTAGTCTTAAAAACCCAGTGATATCTTTACCTGGAACCGAAGCGTCATTGGCAGACTGTGAACCCAGAAAGAATTGCTTAAGGCTGAAGGCTGGGAGGCTTGCTCTGGCCTAAGCCCAATGTTATCAAACATCTCCACTGCTTATTCAACGTGCATCATATTTCACTTGTAGACGAGCCCGAGAGGTGGAGAGTGCCCTGGAGTGGCCCAAGGTGGGGCTGGGCCCACACCCCCTTCGGGTCCAGGAGGAGCTGAGGCATCGGAAGGCGGCTCTGCTGGAACCAGCCTGGAATTTAGCCCAAGGGCCCGATTCCAGAGACAGGGTTCTGAGAGAAGAGTTCCCTGGGAGCAGAGAGGGCGAGGAGGATGGAGGTGAGGGAGTGGGAACAAGACAGGCTCTGGGGAAGCCCGCAGCTGGCAGATCAGAGAGAGGGCCAGACTGGGAACGAGGGGAGACCATGAACCTGACCCTCCAGGCGGAGAAAGTTTCAGGGAGAACGTGGCTCCTCCTTCCAGCTACAAAGCGACCCAGGCGATCCAGCCATCTGCAAGCCACGGGCTGGCGACCGGCTTCCCATTGATGATGAACCTGCAAGAGACCAGCCATTTTCTCACGAGAACCTTCCCTTGCTGTGTCTCCAACACAAACCCACAGGCCTGCCTACAGAGCCCCTTAAAGAGCCCGCCGGGGATGTGGAGTGATAAATCAGGAGTGGGAGATGTCCCGGAATGAACAGGAAATGGAATAAGTAGCACGTGAAATCGTATCCCCGGTAAAGAATGCAGACAGCCATCAAAGAGATGCTGATAATGTAGCAATGATCTTATCAGCGTGCAGAAGCCGCCTCATACACTCCCGAGGCTGGGAATTCACGACCTGGAAAACAAAGCTGAAAAAATCATCAAAGACAGTTCTAGTCTGTTCCAGAATCTGCATTTAAAATAAAAAATCTAATTAATGAATGCTGGCAAAATCAGGAAAGATGTGATTGCTTTTAGAATAGTCACCAGAAGTCCTGGCTACTTCAAGGAACACGTTACAGTAATGGGAACATTTACTCACATGGAGCAGTTCAATGCCAGAATACTTCTTCATTTTTCCAGCACTTCAGGCAACAGGATTCCTCTTTAGGTGATAATAATCCTATATAACAAAAGCCCAATATACTAAGTATCTGGTCGTCCAGGCGTTTGTTCAACCAAAGAGTGATATGCTAATGATATGCTAAGTTCACTGAACTGCTCCCTATGATGTGCACTGATCATCAGGGGGCAGATGCTCCAACTGGTAGATTAGCTTGCTGCTGGGGTCCAGTCGGTTGGGACTGAGTGAGATGGGCCAGACACGCCAAGGTCTCTCCCTGCTGGCCACCCTCCTACATCCCTCCCTGGCCCCAATTGTGCACAGTGGGGTCTCTAAGTTTGGCCTGTACCCTCTTACACTCTGGGTGAGGGACCACCCCCACACCAGTGCATGAATTTGATGCACCAGGCCTCTAGTGTGAAATAAATATTTCCTCCTGCACTGGCTGTTCCGTCTCAGAGCCTGGCCTCTGGGCCAGACACTAACTGGGGCTGTAACCAATGCTCACCAACGGTCCCTTTGTTCTATACCCCTCACATCTCTCTGCCGTTTCCTCATCACCAAAACAGGAAGAATAAATACATTACTCTGTGGAGATTCAGGAAAAAGCATGGAAAACAGTGCCTGGGACACAGCAAGCCGACACACCACATACCTTGCTTTCACTACACACCACAGAGCATTATGCACTGCAGCTTCGTGAGGTGGTCCAGGAAGGTAAGGAATGGAACAACCACCACCAACCCTCCACTGCCGTTTGTTTGGGAGGTTGTCCTCCCGTAGGTTTCAGTACAACTCCTTTCACTAAACCTTAAGAAAAATAATCCTGGACATTATAATCACTGAAGAAGAAAAAAAGAAAGAAAACTAGAGTTTTCTAAATACTGGACATGGTGACTTTAGATAAATATCCCTGAAATGTCCCTTTCACGTCTGAATTTCTCTCCCAGGAAAACCACGTGGACGTAGATGTTTACAATTGTTTTTTCACATTTACCGTGTGAATGTGGGAGCTACCGAACGTACTGGTAGGTGCACAACTTGCAACACAAACCGGAGTGGCCCCTTCCAGGGGTCAAATAACCCTACTGTGCGCCATCGAGGAGACACACAAGAAACACGAGCACAGGCCAGCAGGATGGCCCACCCTCCTTGGATGGGGTGATGGAGACAGAAAACCAGATTCACCACGAAAAGTAAGAAAACGTTGGTGCTGAGAGTCCGCGGAGTATAAAACTGCTTCCCGTGGTGAAATAGGACTCGTTCACACAGGTGGTCGGGAGACCTCTGTGGGACTGAATGGGATCAGGAAGCAGAAAGCAAGGCACAAGCAGAACCTCCTGAGGAGGACCTTCCTGGGCAGAAAGAACAGCGATGGCAAAGGTTCCGGGGATGAAATCAGTACTACAGGGACTAGAAAGAAGTCCGGGCACAGGCAGAGTGGAGTGATGCGGAGGAGAGAGGCGGGTCAGCGCTCCAGCCAAACAAGCAAGTTCGAATCCCACCTTTGCCTCTTGCCAGAGCGGTGGAGGCACTGAGCCCTGCACAGGCACTCTGTGGTCCTTGCTGTCCTCCTCTGTAAACCGAGACATGTTTGGGCTCTGATCATTAATAACTCAATTTTACGGCAGCAGCCATGACCTTCATTCTTTTTTATTGTTATTATTAATTTCTTTATTGATGAAGGTATCACATATTTGTCCTCAACCCCCCATTCCAATCCCCCACACCACCCCCACTCATGCCCCCACCCCCCTATTGTCCTTGACCACTGGCTAGGTTCATATGTGTGCACACAGTCCTTTGGGTGATCTCTCCCTTTTATGCCCACCCTCCCTCTGAGGTCCAACAGTCTGACCCATGGCTCCTTATCTCTGGGTCTGTTCTTGTTCGTCAGTCTGTGTTGTTCACCATTTCCCCCAGATGAGTGAGATCATGTCCTACTGGAAATACACTTATAAGAATCGAAACTGAGACAAGCAATAATGGTTATGCTGAAAGGCATATGAATCAGTCTGCAGTGAGCTTCTTTCTGGGCCACCAGTTCTTTTGAGACCCAATGTCAATGTCAAACAGTTCCTTATGTGTACACGTCAGCAATGATATTATAGCTGTCGTTATGGTTATCTCATTCCTTCCTCGGGTAAGCCAGCGCACCTGCCCAGAAAGGAATTGGGGTGCAACCCTAGCCCCTTTCTGTGGGAAGCAACTGGGCCCCGCAGCATTACACCCATTTAGGAAGAGAGCTTTCCCGAGAACCCTCTCCCAGTCTCCCCGCAGCCCAGAGAGTTGGGTGCCTCCGCAGGAGCCCAGCGAGGGTAGATGCTGGCCAGGGAAGGCCCGGTGGTTTATAAAGTCACTTTCATTTTCCTGCAGCTTTTCTTCCCAGTGATAAGTGGGAAATGTCACGGGCGGTGTCAGCTGGGAGTGATGGAAAGGTTTCACTGGCTGGCTCACTTACGGTCTGTATCCTGTGCTTTGACATTTGATCAAAAGCCACATCGATCTTGGTCTGTTTTCTCCGAGCCGAGTTTATGTCTTCTGCCTGGGGACCTGGACCCTGTCTCCCAGCCCTTTCCCGCCAACCCCGTACTGCCACTGCGCTCCGGAGCTGGAGCCCCTGGCCGCTTGCTTCTGCCTGAACACCCTCACCTCCAAACCTCTCCTGAACCCATTCGTCTCTCCACATTGGGGCCCCAGCATGTATGCACAGAGTGCAATTTTATTTATTTGCTTTCATTTTTAAGATATACTTTTATGGATTTCACAGAGGAAGGGAGAGGGAGCGAGAGAGAGAAACATCCATGATGAGAGAGAATCACAGATCCCCTACCCCTTGCGTGCCCCCCACTGGGGATCGAGTGTACAACTCGGGCATGTGCCCTGACCAGAGACCGAACCTCCCGGTTCATGGGTTGATGCTCTACCACTGAGACACATCGTCTGGGCAAGAGTTTTATTAAAGAGCAGCTACTAGAGGCCATGTCTTTGGAAGGATGCACGTTACCACCCTCAGCATATTTGGAAGATGAGAAAGAATCATCAAAAATGGAACTGATGGAGCCACAGAGCCATGTCCAAGTCAGAGCTATTCCAAGTCTGGTCTAAAAAGTGACCCTCAAGGCTCTTCCTAAGACTGTGGAATCCTTTCAGTTGGGCAAAGCATACAAATACTTTGTTTCGCGTTTTGTTTTGTTTTTTTAAAGTAGAAAAGCAAGAAGAAGCAAACAATGTGTGAAGGGCGGTAAGAAGTGACTGTCCCTCTAATATGTCATCTCCTAGGGCGGGGCTTCGGCAAAGAAACGCATCTTCTCACAGTTCGGGCACCCAGAAGTGCAAGGTCACGGTGAGGGCAGGTCTGCTTCCCCTTCTCCCCGTGTCCTCACAAGGTCTCCCTGGCGCAGCACATACAGGGTCTCTGTGTCCACCCTCGCTCTTCTCACAGGATGCCTGTCAGAGGGGACTGGGGTCCCCTGGAGTGGCCTTGCCTTAGCTCAGCCGCCTCCTAATGGCGCTGTCTCCATGTGGTCACCTTCTGGAGAGGCTCCAGCTGGAGCCTGGGACCTGGGGGAGGCGGGGCACAGTTCAGCCCAGAACACAACCCCAGTTTCTGAGCCCGAGAGGCCCTCCCTCTTCTGGGCCAGAGCAAGCAGGCCCTGGGGGTTGGCTGCCAGCAGAGCAAACACACAAAAACCACATCTGAGGAGTCACCACGTCCCCCTGTGTATGCGGAGGGCAGCAGGAATGTCACTCAGACCGGAGTCCTGTCTGGGCGCAGCAGGGAGTGGCCTGATGCTCCGGCTGCGGCAGCGAGAGGCTGTCTCCGGAGTGGGCGCCGCCACACCAAGGACTCCTGCTTCTGGCTCTGTCACCGGGAGGCAGGGCCTGGCCGCCTCCTTATCAGGGAACAGGAGCGGTCAGGGAGCACCCATCACTCACTGCATGAGCTGCCCACGTGTGAAACTGTCGCGGTAAATGACGTGGCAGAGAACTCTTTTCCTCCAAGTCTGAGGCCATGTTCACGTGATCTGTTAGCAGCAGTCTTTCCTCAGAGGTCACCGTGTCCGGGGTGCGGCTCCTGCTCCAGGCCGTGGACACACAGGGTGGAGCTGACCTGTCCGCCCAGGGGCACTGTGGACACTGCCCATACTGAGGGGGCAAGCTGTCTCCCCGGGACCACTCAGGAGTGATTGGGTGAGATACGTCATTTAAAAACATGCATTCCACTTTGGAAAGTGAAAACCCCACTCTCATCCTTCTAACCTGCGTCTTAGTGACTTGGTGTTGCCAGTTAATGCCCTTCTCTCTGAGCTGCCTGCTGATGTCTCCTGCGCACAGAGCTAGTGAAAGATCAACATTCTCACTGATTGACAGGAGCACTTGTATATAAACTGTATTAACTATTTGCCCTAAGTTTTTTTTAATTTATTGATTAAGGTATCACATATTTGTATTAACCCCCCATTCCAATCCCCCACCCTCCCCACTCATGCCCTCACGCCCTTATGTATGCACACAAGTCCTTTGGGTGATCTCTCCTTTTTACCCCCACCCTCCCTTTGAGGTCCAACAGTCTGACCCATGGCTCCTTATCTCTGGGTCTGTTCTTGTTCATCAGTCTATGTTGTTGCCCTATGTTTTTTAAACGTTTATTGCTTTTTGTACCAGATATCTATGATCACCTGACATTTTCACTTTTTGTGTGCTAAAAAAAATCAGTATCTTTCCTTTTAGAGAATACTCGGGTTTTTCCTTTCTTACTCCAAAGTCACATGAACATTTATACAAGTTATGCACTGTCTTTTTAAAGGACATTCTCTTTATTTTTCCAACGTCTATAATTTCTACAAATTAAACTTAGCGATTGGTTGGCCATTTGTTATCAGAGGCTGTGTGGTGTGGAGTGAGAACCAGGAGGTATAGGACCTTGGGCAGAATTACTGGTCCTGACGACACTCACTTCCTGCACAACGGGGACACCAGGACACGGTGACACCAGTGAAGACACGTTACTGACTTCCATTGTGACGGGTGTTTGGTTGAACACCGACACTGGCTACTTCTCAGTTGGTGGATTTACCACTTACTTTATACCAACATCATGCAGCCTCTGTTGAAGCATTTGGAGGTTCACTAGGTACTAACCTACCGCCAGGCTGATACCGTTGTCCACATACGCAGATGCTCCTTTCATGTTTAGAAGGCCTTGCCATCATTACTTACCTTGCTTCTCCTGCTAGGCATGCATTTCTCTGCTGGATAGCTCCATATTGCCTGGGACATTGAACACTAAATCCCACAAATTACTTCAGCCACAGGAGATATCATCAATGCCAAAAGTCACACTCAATTTCCAGTTCTGTGGCAAACAGTTTTTTATTAGTCAGATTTCCCTCAGTAATTGATGACATTATTCGCTTCATTGGAACGATGATACCATGCAAAAGAGCTTAAATAATAAAAGGAGTATATTCACTTTTGAGGCGTCTAAGGATGTGGCTAGCCTCAGGGACTCAGTGATTTCATCAGAAAGAATTATCTTGCTCTCTTACCCATGCCCCCCTTCTCCCTTGTCTGTTTCCATCCATGTGACAGCAACTCCACCTCTGATGACTGTAGGTCACTTTTGTGCTATTGAGTCAGCTTGTGCTCACCATCTCTAACTCAGAAACCGTCAGGGAGGAACCAAACTGGCCTCCGTCCTGGTGTTGGCCACAGGCTTGCTTGGCCTCAGTAGTTGAGCACAGAGTGATTCAGTGACAGGATTGGCCCAGCTGGGGACACATGATCAATTTCATGCCCAATCACCTTATCAGGACCACCAGGACAAGGGACAAACATTCCCCAAAGTAGACTATGGGGAGTGCTAAGAAAACCAACCGCTGTCTTAAAAGAGTGTTTATTTCATCCAATCCAATCATGCTAGTTAGAAGATCATGGAAGTTGTTACAAGGAAGATTTCTTTAATCCTCAAATTTATGCAAGTGCCCGGCAATGCTGAATATATAATTTATTCAACTCTGGGCTTAATCTACAGGATTATTACTCAAAGTGTCCTTATATTGAAATTTGGTGGTCTTTCACCAAGTCATAAGAAAGGGCAGTTATCTTAATTGAAATATATTTGGCATACCCAGCTGGTGTGGCTCAGTAGTTGAGTGTCGATCTATGAACCAGAAGGTCACAGTTTCAATTCCAGTCAGGGCACATGCCTGGTTTGCTGGCTTATTCCTAGTATGGAGCATGCAGGAAGCATCTAATCAATTGTTTTCTCTCATCATTTCTATCTCTTCTCTCCCTCTCCCTTCCTCTATGAAATCGATAAAAATATAAAAAATGAAATATATTTGGCACAAATATTAGTCAGAAGTATATACCTTAACTCTTATTGTCTCAAATAAAATTTACTTCAACTCCTGGAGTTTTTCAGTATTCAAGAATGCCTTGCAAATTTCTGAGTGAGCGATCCGTTGATACGTTATGTTCATGGCATAAATGACCAATAATTTTATTTATAATTATGTCTTTAGTGCAGCATCTACCGTGTTTCCCCAAAAATAAGACATCCTCCGAAAATAAGACCTAGCGCATGGAAAGATAAGACATCCCCTGAAAATAAGACCTAGCACAACTTTGGGAGAAAAAATTAATATAAGAAACTGTCTTCTTTTCGGGGAAACAGGGTAGGCCTTGCGAATTAAACCAAAAACAAAACATCCAGCCAGGCCTGGCCCAGTGGCTCAGTTGGTTGGAGTATCGTCCCCATGTGCCAAGGTCTCAGATCGGACCCCTGATCAGGGTGCATACAAACATCAACCAATGAATGCATAAGTAAGTGGACAACCAATCTCTCTCTCTCTCTCTCTCTCTCTCTCTCTCTCTCTCTCTCTCTCTCTCTCTCTCTCATCAGTAAATAAAAATTAAAAAAAACAAACACGCCCATCCATGAAAAGAGACCTTTAGTGGCTTCTGATAGAATCTAATTTCTTCCCACCCAAAGGACAATTTAGAATGTTGACCATCTAAAGAGCCAAATCAAACAAGATAATGAGGGATAATTCACTTTTCTCTTTCTGGTTTGCCAGGCCAGATCTGAATGATGCGGACAGTAGAACAATGCCACCATAATTATTATTTGGTTTTGGAAGCTATACAAAGGGGTAATCTTTTTCAACGCTGCTTCCAAAAAAAGATCTAGCATTGTTATATAACTCCATCTTCCCTTGCCTCGGCTATTTTGGTCTTGTTAAAATGTTGTTTTTGATCAAATAGCCCATACACGCTTAGCTGGGGCTTTAGAAAATAAATGAGTCCCAGCTGCAGTGACAAACACACACGCAGGACAGAGGACGGGGAACAGAAACAGCTCCTCTCCGGCTGGAAGCGCCCGACGGCAGTAATTATAGAAAGCAGCAGGGCTGGGTTGCCATCAGACATCCATCTGACTGCATTAAAAAAATCCTGACAAAAACGTGAGGAATAACTGAAAAGAAGTCTTGGTTATATTGATCTGCTTCTGGAAACCAAAACACAAGGTCACATCTTATCTGATGACAGGTTACCACATCTGAACATCTTATGTAAAATTTGTGTGTGTGTGTGTGTGTGTGTGTGTGTGTGTGTGTGTGTGCTTTGTAGATTTTATATTATGTACCTCCCTCACTCGTTTTTTAAAAAACATTTTTTATTGATTTCAGAGAAAAAGAGAGAGGGACAGAGAGAAACATCAACGATGAGAGAGAATCACTGATCAACTGCCTCCTGCTAAGGGATCGAGCCTGCAACCTGGGCATGTGCCCTGACTGGAATGGAACCCTTCAGTCCCATAGGCCAACGCTCTATCCACTGGACAAAACTAGCAAGCACCCTTCTTCGCTCTTTTTTAAGGCCATGTGGCTTTCTGGCATGCAGAGAGAGATTCCTAGTCATACCAGCAGCAATCTACTCAGTTTATCCCCAGCTATACCATGTGTAGCTAAGTATAACTTCCTACATTATAATAAAACTTAATTATGAGATTCATAAGCAATAAAATGAAAAATAAATGTGAGAGCAGTGAGAACAAACAAATTTCCAGTCAAGACAAAAATAACAGTAAATTTGGTAGATTTCAAATCCACGCTAGAGGCAAATGCAAGCAGAACTGATGGTCTGGAAGGCTGAATCGGCAATGTGAATGATCGATTCACCTTGTCCCCTCTGAGCTTGACGAGAAAAAGATATCCTCCATCCTCCCCTAGACAAGCAAGGAAGAGAAGGGATGGAAATCTGGGGGGACAGAAAGCAGAGGCCCCACATGCAACGTTCCCATAAAAGGTACAATATCACATGTGGTAACTACTTGGAAGTTCTCAGGTGAAAGCTCAATTAGAGTGTGAACGCAAGTCAAACCACCTAGGCTCAAACCTGGCTCTGCTTCTCTCAGGCTGGGCACCGGCAGCAAGGTCCTGAACCTCCCTGTGCCTCCACTTTCCGATCTGTGAAAGGCGGTTCTTCGAATAGCCTGCTCCCAGCTTTCCCCGTGAGAACATAATGAGTTTCCCTTCAACACCTGGCATGTAGAGAGCCCTGGATAAATGTGAGCATGGACGACAGAAAGACCCTGAAGCAAACGGGTGTTATTCACTTTCTGTTTTCTGTGACCCACCTTTGAGTAGGTGAAAATTGAAGATAGACTAGAAGAAAATATTTGTAAAGGGAAAAAGGCCTAGAAAGCAGAATGAAAGGGCTCATCAGTTTTTAGGCCAAAAAAATCAAGAAAAGAGGCTTAACATTAGAAATATTCAGGCTAGCCAGGACCGGTTTGGCTCAGTGGATAGAGCGTCAGACTGCGGACTGAAAAGTCCCGGGTTCGATTCCTGTCAAGGGCATGTACCTTGGTTGCGGGCATATCCCCAGTAGGGGGTGTGCAAGAGGCAGCTGATCGATGACTCTCTCTCATCGATGTTTCTAACTCTCTATCTCTCTCCCTTCCTCTCTGTATAAAATCAATAAAAAATATATTTAAAAAAAAATAGAAATATTCAGGCTAGTTTTTGAAACTATATATAAATAAAAATCTCTACAGTTAAAGAAAAAAGCATAAAAGGCAAAATATTTAACACATACACATTTTGACTTTTTTTTTTTTTTTTTTTTTCTCATTAGGGACCTTACGTAATTACTAGTGACCCAGTGCGAGAAATGACGCAAGACCCAGGAACTTGCCCACACCACAGGGCCACCCGGAGTGCACCCCTTGGGGCCGCGTGCTGCGGAGTGGCCCTGAGTCCCGGAGTCCTGCCCACATCCCAGAGGAGTCCCGCCCCATGGCCGGCACCGAGGAACTCCCCGATGCACCTCCTGGTCAGTCCCCACTGGCGCCCGCGGGGCTGCAGCGACAAGTCCCCACCCACCGGTGTGTGCCTCCTGCTGGTCAGTCATCATGGCGTGAGGGTGTCACAACCATAGGCTTTTTAGATATATAGATTCCATGACCTGCTTTTTCTTTTTTTTTAATTTATCTTTATTGTTGAAAGCATTACAGATGTCCCCTGTTTCTATTTCCCCATTGATCCCCCCACACCCACCTCTCCCAGGTCTTTAACACACTATTGTCTGTGACCATGGGCTATGCATATATGCATACTACAGGTGTGGTGCATGAAAACTCATGCACTCAGCGGGGTCCTTCAGCCTGGTCTGCACCCTCTCACACTCCTAGACCCCTTGGGGATATCCACATGCCAGCTTAGGCCTGCTCCCCAGGAATTGGGCCTAAGCTGGCAGTCAGACATCCCTCTGGCAGCCCAGGAGACCTCAGGGGAATTCCAACTAATGGCTCCCATGGGGAGTGGGCCTAAGCCATTAGTTGGACATCCTTAGCACTGCTGTGGAGGCAGGAGAGTCTCCCGCCACCTCCTCTGTGCTGGCCAGCTATGAGCCAGCTTCTGGCTGAGCAACGCTCCTCTGTGAAAGAGCACTGATCCCCAGGGGGCAGCTCCTGCATTGAGTGTCTCCCCCTGGTGGTCAGTGAACATCATAGCGACCAGTCGTTCCTAGTCGTTCCGTGTTAGGGTCAATTTGCATATTATCCTTTTATTATATAGGACTAGAGGCTTGGTGCATGAAATTCATTCGTGCATGGGAGAAGGATGTTCCCCCAGCCCAGTCTGCACCTTCTCCAAACCAGGTCCCCTAGCAATCCAGGACTGCTAAGTCCTAACCGCTTGCCTGCCTGCTTGTCTGAATGCCCCTAACTACCTCTACCTGCTGGCCTGATCACCCCTAACTGCCCTCCCCTGCCAGCCTGATCACCCCTAACCATCTCTGCCTCAGCCCCCTCCACTGTGGTTTTGTCCAGAAGGACGTCCAAAATATGTCTGGTCTAATTAGCATATTACCCATTTATTAATATAGATAAGCTCCACGGTTAATCTCTTCCCCCTATCCCTCACCCCACCTTCCCTCTGAAATTCTTCAGTCTGTTCCATGCTTCTATGTCTCTGGATCTATTTTGTTCATCAGATTATTTTGTTCATTAGTTATGAGTGAGGAAATGTGATACTTGTCTTTCTCTGACTGGCTTATTTCGCTTAATATAACTGATGTGCTTTTTTAACCTACTGTATTCTGGAATTTTCTCCATGTCATTACATTACCTGTCTCATTTTTTAAAAATACTCGGAGCTTGCCACGATGTATTTGAACATTCCCACTCATTGCCTTTACCAGGGGAAAAAGATTATTTTGAACGAGGACCTGGTTAAAACCTGTGTTCTCAGACTGCAATATAACAAGTGCACTTCTTCCCCTTTTCCTTTATTTGACATTAACAGTATGTACCAGTTATCGATCATTTTTGGAGAAGTGATTTGGAATTTGGACATAAGCATTCTTCGTCATTAAAAAAGGATTAGTTTAATCGCTCCAGGATGTATGCCATTTTGTTTGCAAATTGCATTGCACTTCTCAATGTCATCCAAAAACTGGAAAGCCATATGGCCCTCACTTCAACATTATCACAAGTTTTAAGGAGCAGGCAACCCTTCCTTTTAAACACACACACAGAAGGACTAAGTTTTAACAAATTCAAGCAAAGAGAATTAGTCGTTTGAGTGAGAAAGTACAACGATCAGGATTTGCATATACCAAGGAAAACTTGAACTTAGAAATAGAATTCACTTCTCAGGATCAGCTGGCCATCCACATCTCGACATTTCCCCTCAATTGTTCTTTTCTGCTGATATCTGAGAACACTAGGATTTGTTCCCGGGAAAAACACTCATCTCTCATAACACCACCTACAAATGGTTCCCAGGATTTGTAAGAGAAGACCAATTTACTGTCCTGCCTTTTCCTGTTGTTGTGTTAATTTTAGAAAAGACAGAACATTTTAAAAAGCCAGAAAAGTTCATTTTACCATATAAAAATTTAAAAATAATTGAATTAATGTATTTACTGAATGCCCACTGTACCAGCAGCTGTGCTAAGCCTGCATTAACTTTAAGTCTTTCCACCAGCAGACACAGTTATGTGTCTGTTTTATGATGGGGGAGCTGAACTCACTGAGGTCAGATGGCTTGCTGGAGGTCACGCAGATAGATAGCCACAGCGATAGCTGGGACTCACCCCCACATGAATCTAATTTGAAAGTCAGATTCCTTACTATGGTTTGTTGGTGTGTGAAATGTTTTTAATTTTGAATTCTCATGACATTTTAAAATTAAACACTTAGACTTGTGTTGAATGCACTTCATCGTTTGTGCTAATCTGCCCATTCTCATACCCATTCTCAAGAAATTACCTATTTGAAGGTGATGGTGTGTACCAGCCTGGGCTTGTCAATGTCTATGGACAACATTGATACTTACGTACTATGCCATTTCCCCAGAACTAGAAACACACAGTAAGCATAACCTTAAAGTACATGTTTGATTTAGTCATGCATTTTTATTTTCTTTCTATGTTAGTAAGTTAAATGCTGAACACTTTTCAATGGCTGTTGTTTCATTTAGTAGAATTACCGGTTTTCTTATTGTCAGCCCACCATTAATGGGTATTTATATTATCTCTCCAGCTTTTCTATTTTAAATCACATTCCTGTGCAGAATTGTGGAAGGTTTGACGCTTTACTCTATTTTGTACAAACCAGTGACCCTGCCACCGCTTCCTGGTTCTGGTGGGAGAACACGCCTCCCGGTCACAGAGAAAGTCCCGCTCCTCCGGGCTCGGCGGGAAGCAGGAGCTCGGTGCCCAGGTTGTCTCCGCGTGGCCTCTGAGCGGCACGGGGAGAGGAGCTCGGTGCTGTGCATGCCATGGCTTTGTCACAGCTGAGGCACCCCAAGCCTGGGGGACCCGGTGTTTACACAAGTGCCACGAGCAACCCAGCCCAGTGTTTTGCCTGGGAGGATGCGCTGTCTTTCTTAAACACTCAGCAAACAGCCTTTCATGCTGCTGTTAAGGGACACACCAACGCTACCTTCCCAGGCTGCTCACTACATGAACGAGCTGTAACAGACAGTCCCACACAGAAGCTGCCCGTGCTCCCTCCCAGCAGGTGCACAAACACAGTGACCCTCAGCAGACAGACAGACACAGCATCCAGGGTCCGAGTCACTGCCGCCCAGTCATGGTGATGCTCACTCTCTTAAACATCGCTACGGGTATTGCCTACTGCTCCTTCTGCCAGTGCTGCGAGCACCATATCCTACAGAAGGGGAAGGGGAATTGGTGTAAAACTAATGTCTGTTCTACTCTCCAGCTACTATGTTTAGAGAGATATCGGAATTGATACTCATGGATTGTTCAGAATGGCTCTTTTTAATGGTAGACATTGGGTGAATTTTATTTTTATTTTACTGTTTCATTTCCATGTATCTTATATAAAAAAGAGATAATATGCAAATTGACCATCACTCCAACATACAAGATGACCACCTCCATGTGGACACAAGATGGCCAGCAGGGAAGGGCAGGTGGGAAGGACCAGGCTTGCAGGAAAGGGCAGTTGGGGGCAACCAGGCTGGCAAGGGAGGAGAGTTCAAGGCAATTTGGCCAGCAGGGGAGTGGTTAGGGGGTGATCAGGCTGGCAGGCAGGTGAATGGTTGGGAGCCAGCAGACCTGGATTGTTAGAGGGATGTCCAACTGCCTGTTTAGACCCGATTCCATGGGCCTAAACAGGCAGTTGGACATCCCTCTAGGGGTTCCAGATTGGAGAGGGTGCAGGCTGGGCTCTTGGACACACACCCCACCCATGCATGAATTTTGTGCACCGGTCCTCTAGTGAATAATAAATGTGAATTATTCTAGCAAAGAAATGTCATCTTATAACACACATCATGAGTACATTGTTTAAGTAGTAATTTGTGGACCTTCTTACGATCTCTTTCTTTTCTGCAATAACTCAGCCAACAGCTTCCGAGTCATTATTTTGGCCAAGTAACCCAGCCTCCTTCCCATGGGCAACATGACTCCTGAGCAGCATCAGGTTAATTCCCCCAGAAACACTGTGGAGGCAGTATTACTGCTGGTCCTCCCAAAACCAAAGTTATACGACTGGCAAAGCAATGCTATAACCTTCTACAGGGAGAACCAACGGCTGTGTGGGACGATACACTAGTCCTAAATGAAATGCTTGCTCTTTTTGCTCCAAAAGTTGATTTTAAATAAAATTAAAATTCGCTCGATGCTCCATGCCTTTGTACTGGTCTGGGTTCTTTTGTGAAGCCACTTAAAGATAGGTTCCTCGCTGTGTCTCCAACCGCTAAGCATCGTTTTCCCGGACTTTCAAAGTGGAATGTGCTTATCCCATGAGGCACATACTTGAAATTGCTGAAAACGTGACTTTCAAAGCCCGAGGACACCCCCTCTCTTTGATGTAAAATGGCGCCAGAGCCCACTGGCTGGAGAGGTGCCCAATTGAGGAAGAGCCACCACAGCCACAGCATTCCTCACCAAGCCCTGCTCCTCTGGGGAGACCCCACTCACCTCAGCGGAGCCTCGCTGCCCACGCGTCTGCTGAGCTCTTCATTGAGGTGCAGGGCACCGACCCATCCATCCCAGAGCGTGCACACTGTCAGCAGAAGCGGGTGCACAGGAAACACCAAGAATTTAAACTATTTCCTAAACTGGGACAATGTTCTACATTCCCTCATTCAGCCAGTAGTTGTGAAAGGCCCATAAAATGGGCCAAGCATTTGGTGGAAACCAGGGGTTCAAGTGAGAAAGAAGGAGCAGAGTCCCCGCCCTGGCGCGGCTCAGGCTGTTTCTCCACCGTGAGAAAACAGGAAAAATGAGGAACTCGTCGCTTCTGTTTGACCATCGCACGGAAAGTAATGGTAAAATGGTACTGGACGCCGTGCTGGAAAAGTAACTCCATTCCCCCTCTTACTGAGGGGTGGGGACAAGTAGAGGCAGATGAGATCTTAGTTTCAGTTTTGCAGCCTTAAATGACTTTTCTGTGATATTTTTAAAAGAAAAAGTCAGGGGTGTCCGGCCGGCATGGCTCAGTAGTTGAGTGTCAACCTATGAACTAGAAGGTCATGGTTTGATTCCTGGTCAGGCTACCTCCCCGGGTTGAGAGCTCTATCCCTAGTGTGGGGCATGCAGGAGGCTGCTGATCAAGGATTCTCTCTCATAATTAATGTCTATCTCTCTGTCTCTGAAATCAATAAAGGTATATTTTAAAAAATTAAAAAATAAAATGGAAGTGCTATATAGGAAGAGACACAGTCTTCATCTTTCAAAATATTGAAAAATCTAAATAAATTATTATATTTAGCCTTCCTATTTCACCTTAAGATTTACTGGTGAATATAATGCTTAAGCAAAAGCACGGTTTCACTAACATTCGTTTTCTATGCTCCTGTGAAAATAGGGAGAACGTACAGGGGCTTTCTATAACTTCAGGAGTCCTCCTAATGTCTGAAGACAACATGAAACGTTTCCTAATGTTGTGTGGAGACCTCCGCGTGGGAAAGTGACCCTTTGTTTGGCTTCTGTGAGCCTCCCCAGCTGCTGTGGCGTGTTGAGTGTCCCTCAGGAAGCAATTTAAGATGCTAACAGAGAGAATATGACCTAACATGAAATGAGAAGTGACTGAGTTAGGTGAGTGAAACCACCTAAAACTGGGATATCTATCCAGGCAAGGAGTCCCTGTTCCAGAGAGCCAGGGTGGGTTTGCCAACGTGGGTCCAGGTGGGACTGTGGCTGTTACATCACAAACCACAGCATCCAATCATGTGGGACTGTGGCTGTTACATCACAAGCCACAGCATCCAATCAGGTGGGACTGTGGCTGTTACATCACAAGCCACAGCATCCAATCAGGTGGGACTGTGGCTGTTACATCACAAGCCACAGCATCCAATCAGGTGGGACTGTGGCTGTTACATCACAAACCACAGCGTCCAATCAGGTGGGAGGCAGGCTGCGGGAGGCTTGGACCTCGGCTCTCACACCCACTCACTGTCAGAGCCTGGGCAGGCCTTCCCAAGCCCCTTTGCCATCTGAAAAAGGAGATGATACTATTTCCTTATCCTAAGTCTGTAGTATTAGGTTATAAAAATGCTTAGCAGCGCCTGCAGCTACTCCACAAGTATCCCATAAGTATTAATTATTAGCAATAATTATAAATTTACGTCATACTCAATAACTAGAGCTCACACTTTTGCTTTGTGGGTGAGTTTATTTAAATGATCAAAAAGGGTGGGAAAAGAAAAGAGCAATAAAAGTCTTATTTTGGAGAGGCTATTGTATCAGAGCTGCCGTTCTGCTCTACAATTGCTTTGCTCTCCATTCTATAGTTCCCATCCGGTGAGACGATATACATTATGTCTTCACTGCCTCTGCCATTGTGTGCAAAGCTCTGCGTCTCCCACGCAGACCACGTCTTCATGTAAAAATCTATCAACTGCACATTTCTTCTTTCATGTTCCATTGCAACCCAAATCAACAGACTTTCAAAATATTGTTTTAAAAATCTGTTTTCCCTCTTGGGTTCATTAACAGTCACTGAGCTTTGACCTTACTCCTCAATCTTGACCCCCACAGGCCACCAGACCCCAAGGCCTGTCAAGTCTACCTGATTAGTCTCCATCCACCACGGCCCCTCCTGGTGGCCCAGGGCCTAACCGTCCTCTGTCCACAAGACAGCTGCAGCCTCCTAAACCATCCCCTGCCTCCGTGCTTGCCTCCATCCATTGTTCCAAAGTAACCTTGACATCTCAGAGCACCACCATCAAAGGTTCCCCTCGCCTCTGGGATAGAACCCTGAAGTTCTCAGCGTGTGAGGAAGACACGCGAAGCCAGCGTGGTGTTCACAGTGACAAGTACAGCTCTGAAAGCTAGGAGCGAAGTGAGCTGAAAGCCCCATGAAGCACGTGAGGGGTGGGACTCTTGCCTTGACTGACACCTGGCTGCCGGGCTTCCGATGGGGTCAGCAACTCACACTGAGAAGCATCAGGAAATCAAGTTAGTTCCCTGGTTTGCTAAGTGGTGTTTATAAAAGTTAAGATCGCAATGAAGAGTAAGTGTGAGGGTATTTTTATAACTGATTTTCTTCACAGCCTGAGCACCAGGTGTGAGTTCGCTTACATGACGAGCTTTGTTCGCATGTGTTAGAAAACAAACTGTGTCGCAAAGCAAGGGAAGGCACATATCCTTAGCTTAACCTCCCTACAGACAGACGCACAACTTGTGAGCAATGAAAGGAAACCATGGTCTCCCTGGGTTTGTGTCCTCTGTGAGCAGTTGATATTGTTGACTTTATCAGTTTTGTCAGCATAACATCCTCCGTTAGGGGCCATGGTCCCAGCAGGCTCAGCTCTGAGGACGGCCACTCACTTCACTGACGCTGTGAGGCTGAGTCCCCAACACTAATCTTCTAATGGGGTGTGCCTCCTGCTATATCGAGAGCGTCTCCATGAACCTGCTGCTTTATGCTTCAACCAAAGTCTCAGATCACAGAGTCAAGAAAAATGGTCCTGGAAACAGAAATTAACAATTTTTAATGCTTTTCACAACTTGCCATTGTGATCCCGGAAGTCACTCACCCAGCAGGTGAGTCAATGTCTCATCAATGAGACCCATAAACAGCGTACATCCTCTATAATAAAAGGCTAATATGCAAATTGTCCCCTCAGGAGTTCGACCACTCACTATGACATGCGCTGACCACCAGGGGGCAGCACAGAACAAAGGAAGGGCTTGGCTGGCAGTTAGCAGCCGGGGGAAGGAGGGTCCTGATCGGCCCTAATTGCAGGCCTGGCCTAAGGACCCTACCCATGCACAGATTTCATGCACCGAGCCTCTAGTCTTGACATAAGATCCACCTTTTCCCTTGCTCATTGAAAGAGTAACAAAATACACAGCTCTACTCCATCCCAGGACTTTGGAAGCAGGAGTGCTTTAATGGGAATGACGAGCCGCTCTGCCTTCCCGGAGCAGGCCACGGTGAGCCTTGCTGGGCTGCAGGCACCCAGGCCTCGGGCAGTCCCACCATGGGGGCAACGCTGTTTTTCCTTCTTTGAAAGAAAGCGTGTGGCTCATGAAGAGCCATGAAACGAGGAGGGACAGGAGGAGGAAACTTTCAATCTGGGGGTGTGGCCACGTGGTATAGCATATACATTACAAATCACTTTGAAAATGTGCTCCAAAAATCTAAAGCAATGAAAAGGCTTTGGAAAGATGGGCAGAATTTTTCTGCCCACAAGTTACTTAACATACCCTCTCTTTTTCATACAACATCGCCCCCACCCCCAGTTTGCTGAAAATTGAAACCCTTACAGATGTCACTTATAGACATTGTTTAGCATGCATATGTAATAATATTCCTCATATTTTTTACATATGCACATATTTAAATTAGTATGTTCCCTTATTATTGCAAAACTTTTGCAAAATGGTCCTACACAGAACAGCATGAAACAGTCTGTGCACGTTCTCTAGCGAGCCTGAAATAATTGTGACATTTTGCAATAAAACAGTAATGATCTCTCGGGTAGCAGAAGAGTCTCTGTGAGCCTGTGGCTGTGAGCACCCGCATAGGGATCTTAGAATCCGTTCATTCAGGGAGGAAAGCTGGCCTCCATCTGGCGGGCCTCTGGGTCCCATTTGGAGCTTCCAGACTGCACTCAGAAACTCGGATTCTAACTGTGATTTTGGGGTTCCCTCATCTAGATCTTGGGCTGAAACACATGCTTCCTCCTGCTGTCACACGGCTGGCATCACGGGAAGTTAACTGCAAACGCTGCTGCTTTCTGGCTGCCGCTCCACCTCAGGGCCGAGAACAGAATCTGCTGCACAGGTTTTAATAACTGCGTTGGGCAGAAAGAGAAACATACGCGGAACATTAGGCTAAGGTATTCCAAAAACATCCAGATGGGCTTATGTAGATCTCACGCATCCACCAGACATTCGCTGAGTCCCCACCATCATGCCCCTGCAGGACCTGGGCGCCTGCGGCGTGCCATCTGCCCGGCACACGTGTGGCCTCGAGTCCGGAGGCAGCCAGCGGGCAGCACACCGTGAGCCAAGAGGAGCTTGCCCCTGTGCCCGGAAGAATCCGCTGCCGAAGGGAAGTTTAGGAAACAAACAATGTCTTTGGTGAAGTTAGAAAGTCTACATTCCTAGTTTCAAATAGTTTTCTTTTTTTTTTTTTATTGCAACCACAACACATCACTAATATCTAAGATGGTTCAGTCTGACCCAACAAAGCTCAATGTTTAAATTAATTTAAGTGTATGGAGTTACCTCAAAAAACTAAAAATGCTGCCTTATGACCCAGCAACTCCACTTCTGGAAATTTATCTGAAGACTCCTGGAACACTGATTCACAATAATATGTGCATCCCTATACTCATTGCAGTGGTACTTACAGTAGCCAAGGTTTTGGAGGCAGCCCACGTAGAGGAGTGGGTAAAAAATCTGTGGGATATTTACACTATGGAAAACTACTCTGTCATAAAAAGGAAGAAGATTCTCCCCTTTGCAACAGGCTGGATGGACCCGAAGAGCATTATGCTGAGGGAAATAAGCCAGTCAGAGAAAAACAGGGAAGAGAAGAGAAGGGAAGGGAAGGGAAGGGAAGGGAAGGGAAGGGAAGGGAAGGGAAGGGAAGGGAAGGGAAGGGAAGGGAAGGGAAGGGAAGGGAAGGGAAGGGAAGGGAAGGGAAGGGAGGGGAAGGGGAGGGAAAGGGAAGGGGAGGGGAGGGGAGGGGAGGGGAGGGGAGGGGAGGGGAGGGAGGGGAGTTGTGGGGGAGGTGGAGGGATTAAGCAAAAGAGAAAAAAAGAGAGAACTCAGGGACACAGACAACAGTTGGTGATTGTGGGGGAGGGTTAGAGAGGGAGTGGCCAGGAAGAGGGCATAGAGGAGATAAATGATGAAAAAATAAATTAAAATAAAATAAAATGAACATTATTTGGTGTTTAAATCTTTACTAAATAAATAACCTTAAAGGTCTAAATATCAACCTCAAAAATTGACAATAGTCACAAGTATCTTATATAATAAAAGGTTAACATGCAAATAGACCGAACCGCCGCACAACCGAACAACTGAACAACTGTCACTAAGATGAGCCCAGCAGGGGGGTGTGCGTGTGCAGAACATGGTGGATGTCAGCCGGATGGTGGAGCCGGTGAGCGGGGGCACCAGACCAAGGCGGGGCACCACTTGCTGTCATCAGGGTGAGTCTCTGGTGGTTACGGAAAGTTCTTTGTTCCCATGCACCATGGTCCTGCCCAGTTCTCGAACCTGCTGCTGGCACCGGAGCCTCTGCTCACACTCACTGCTGGTGCCTGGCACTGTCCCCATCACCCCTCAGAGCTTCTCTGCCTCCCGTTGCTCCTGAGGGGCGATCGGGACTGGCAGCTGCTGCTCGTACCCCCTGCCAGCACTGGAGCTGCTGCTCGCACCCACTGCCAGTGTCGGCTCCACTCACACCCACTGCCATGCCAGCCCCGCTCACACCCACTGCCCATGTCAGCCCCACTCACACCCACTGCCATGCCAGCCCTGCTCACACCCACTGCCCATGTCAGCCCCACTCACACCACTGCCCATGTCAGCCCCACTCACACCACTGCCCGTGTCAGCCCCGCTCACACCCACTGCCCCTATCCCCCCACCCCCACCTCCACTCACACCCACTGCTTTTGCCGGCCCCAATCGCTCCACACAATCATCGGGTGCCAGTGGGACTGGCTGTCAGCACGGGAGTGGCAGCAGCAGGAGCGGGACTGCTGGCAGACAGGGGACTGGGGGCCGTGGCAGGAGGGGCCGCCAGGCAGGGCACGGGGGATAGGCCGAGACCTGCTCCTATATCCACTGCAATCTCGCAGCCCCAAGTTCCTCTCAAGGTGCACAGATTTGTCACTGGGCTCCTAGTATATTAAATAAAAGAAAGAATTCTAGTTTCTAGTTTAGCAAGAAAAATGTGGAGACGATAACATGGAATCGATGGAATATGATGGAATAGATGCTTTGAATAGTATACCCCAATATAACTTCAACAATACTTTAAAATTTCAGTTATAATGACGGCAATTGTTAATTAAAGGGTGATCCCTGTTTTAAAGCCGTCATGCATGGCCTTTAAAATGAATTATTAAATGATTAGAGCAGATATCTCCTCTTTCACACAGCAGTTGTGATTACATGTAAATTTCTCTCTGATTAGAAAAAAATGAGTGAAAAGCTGCAAAGACCGCCCTTCTCATCTATCAAAGGAACGGGTGTCACCAGGGCAGACCCTTATCTCGTGTCTGAATAATGCATGCGATGACGAGTGTTTATCCTGGGATATCAAAGCAAACGGCGCCTGTGCCCGGACACGAAGCATTTGTTTGCTTATTGATTTATGATAGCGTCTCCCTCTGTCCCAGCGGGGTGCTGGCCTCCAGGCTCCTGATCGCTATCTATGATCCTGTTTCAGCTCCTTGGACTTCAAAGGAAATTGCTTAAGAAACAAATCTTCACCTAAGGACTTTGAGGTACAAGGAACTTCAAACCTTTTAAAAGTGAAAACAAAGAAAAAGAACCAGAACCAACAGGTGAGCGGCTCCCTGGGGAAGGAGAGAGGGGTGAGTCAAAGCAGTGACACGTGGTAAACAACGGGGCGTGCGGACAAACAGGACGCACCGTGTTCTCCAAAGGACCAGACAGCGGGAACGCGCCAGCCTAGAAAAGTAATAATAAAGAGGGGCAGGAACATCCTCCATTTCGTCAGAAGTACATGTATGCCCACATCTACGAGTATATAGACCCCTACATGTATATACCTACACCTAGACATGATGTATCTCTAGAAATAGAAATAGTCTATTCACCTACACACCTATCTATTCACACACATGTAATTCTCTCTCTCCATATGTCAACTAAGCAAGGACAAAGACGTATGGACACACAGGTTTACAGGTGAGGTTTTTTTAAGAGAAAAATGTCCATTCATTTGTTTAGAATCAGATGAGGTACACAGACCCAGCCCAGAGCCACACAAAGGACGGCCTCGGCCTGTCATCTCCATGAGAAAGCTTGGCACCTGCTCAGAGTGGGCAGGAGGGCCCAGCAATCCCTCCCACTCCAGGTTCCACGGAAGCACCACACGGGCTACCACATACCCCCATCTGATGTGTGTGTGCAATGAGTACATGCACCCACATTCCCATCTGCTTTGTATCATTCCAGAACAATCCCAGAGCAAGCTGAGGTTTAGCAATGTGAAAAGGCCGTAATAGTGAAAATGAAAATAATAGATATTTTGGTTTTCAGATCAACCTTACATAATAAAAGGGTAATATGCAAATTAACCCCAACAGTGGAAAGACCAGGGACGACCAGTCGCTATGATGCGCACTGACCACGAGGGGGCAGACACTCAATGCAGGAGCTGCTTCCTGGTGGTCAGTGAGTTTTCACAGCGGGAGCACCGCTCGGCCAGAAGTCGGGCTCGTGACTGGCCCTCTCTGGCTTCCAGGGCAGGGCTAAGAATGTCTGACTGACAGCTTGGGGCCTAAGCCATCAGTCGGACATCCCCTGAGCGCTCCTGGACCCCGAGAGGGTGCAGGCCAGGCTGAGGAACTCCCTAAGTGCACAAATTTTCATGCACTGAGCCTCTAGTAGAACTATAACATTTAGTTAGTTACTTATTTTAACTCTGAAACAAACTAAAAGAGGACAACTGGCTTTGGGGGCAGGGGATGGCTTGGATGCTGAGGTAACTGGCAGCTGATCTCAATCTTTACTGTTTTTTATTCTTAATCTAATGCATCTTAATTTCAGAGAAGCACAGATTTCTCATTTAACCCTGGTATGGTTTTCAGCACAGCATAACAGCAGTCATACCACAATGGGTCTCTATGGATATGTTTTGGTCTATGACAAGCCATTTGATCATTAACAGTTTGGATTAAAATGAATCGAAAAGGCATGAAAAATGTTGGTAAATTCTAAATGTCTAATTTTGTATCTTTTACATTCACTGTAGAAGTAATTTTGAAAGACAAGAAAAGCATACAAACTGAAATTATTCACAATTACAATGTTTTGGAAATAACCACAGTTTATATTTTGATATGTAAGTTTCCAATATTTTATATATGTATATCTCTATATTAAAAATAAATAATGAAAATCAAAGTCAACAGACAATAATGTTTTAAATACTGACATATCTTTGAGAGGTTAAACACGAATATGAATAGAAACATGTGTTAACTTATTTATGTCTCTGCATGCCTTCCTTAAAGAGTGAGCTCCATGAGAGCAGGGATTGACTTTTATATTTTATATTTTTATTGATTTCAGAGAGGAAGGAAAAGAGAAAGAGATAGAAACACCAATTATGAGAGAGAATCATTGATCGGCTGCCTCTTGCACACCCCGTACTGGGGATGGAGCCCACAATACCGGCATGTGCCCTGACTGCAAATAGAGCCATGACCTTCTGGTTCATAGGTCGATGCTCAACCACTGAGCCATGTTGCTCAGGCTGGGACTTGGTTTTAAAATCCATCCCCAGCGCCAGAAACAATGCATGGCCCATATTTGTTCAATGAGTTACTGATAAATTAACATTTTTCTGTTTACCATAAAAATTTACATTCCAATTTCAGGATTCTTGTAAAATAGCATTTTAATGGCAGTGAGGTTGTACTATAATTCTAAGGACAGTCTAATATTTTGCCTTTTCAAATGTAATATTCCAATATGAAATTTTTGGTTTGTATACTTTCATTGAAAAAAAAAAATCACAGAAATTCCAGAGCAATACTGAGTCACAAAGACTGCAATAGTTAATCCTGAACTAATAAACAATCTCTCTCTCTCTCTCTGAAGTTTTATAATTAAATTCAGTGTTGGTTTTAACTTTAGATATTCTTATCATTTTAAAGAAATGTATATCTCCTTATACTTCACTGCAATATTTTAAAAAATAAAAAGTGATATGAAAAGTTATCTTTATCATTTGGTCTATCAACATAATATGGATTGTCATTTTTTTCATATTATTAAGTGATTTTTAACTTACAGAAGATACTTATCTCATCATAAAATGCTATGTTTTTATATACAATTAAATTAATTTAGCTGGTATTTTTACTTAAATGTTTGCATGTTGATTTACAAACTAAATTTGTGTTTAATTTTCTTTTATCGAACAAACTTTGTCACTGTTTAATTAAGGAGGATTGGCTAAATTCACTGCATTTATTTAAATCCTTTCTACACTCTGAAATGTTTTATTTTTTAAAGCAATATATCATATTACTTGGATGTTTAAAATAAATCATTCAAAAAACTCTTGAGGACCATGTCTTTTAAAATAGCTGAATATTTGAAAATATGTTTTCTTCATTGGATGGCTATCATGTAATGATTATGAACATGTTATATAGTAGAGCATTTTGCAAGTCCTCAAAATACAGTTCTGCAAAATTTCACAGAAATTTTTAAAATTTCAGGACATTGAGCCTCTAATCTGCTCAGCAATGTGAAGTGGGCAGGGGAAGTGGCTGACAGCAGTAACAAGTAATAAAATAGAACACCATAACCAGATACTGTCATACAGGCTTTGTGAGTGTGGCCTGTTAGTCAGCGTGACCTGGACACAAGCAGCACGGCTGATCTCATAACAAGATGACTGCCTCAGCGGCTGAAGGGTGGGGAGCACCCAGCGTGCGGATGCCCTGGAGAGAGAGGCACCTTCACATCCATGTCAGTGAAACTGGCCAAACACACAATGGCAGGATGCAATGCCAGGGATACGGAGGAACAACTGTATTCATCGGGAGAAAGTGAAAACACTAATTTGAAAAGATGTATAGATACCTATGTCCATTGAATTGCTATTTACAATACCTGAGCTATGGAAACAAGCTAAGTGCCCGTTAGTGGATGAAGGATAAAGACACTGAGGTAATTGTATTTCATGGGATACTACTCAGCCATAAGGAAGGGCATTTTACCATTTGCGACAACATGGATGGATCTTGGGACTATTATGCTAAGTGAAATATGTTAGAGAAACAGAAACACCATATTATTTCAGTACTAGAGGCCCAGTGCATGAAATTCATGCTTGGGGGTGGGGTGGGGGGGGGCGGGGAGAGGATTGTCCCTGAGCCTATTTGGTTCATCCCTATTTCAATTAAGACTACTGGCTCTCAACCTGCCTGATTGCCCCAACACTTCTACCTGCCAGCCTGATAATCCCTAACCACTCCCCTACCTGCCTGATCGATCCCAAACTGCTCCCCTGCCACCTCAATTGCCTCTAACTGCCCTCCCTTGACAGCCTGGTAGCCCCTAACTTCCCTCCCCTGCAGGTCTGGCCACCCCAACTGCCCTCCCTTGCAGTCCTGGTCCCTTCCAACTGACCTCCCCTGCTGGCCTGATCACCCACAACTGCCCTCCCATGCTGGCCATCTGTGGCAGCCATCTTGTGTCCACATGGGGGTAGGATCTTTGATCACATGGGGGCAGCCATCTTGTGTGTTGGAGTGATGATCAATTTGCATATTACTCTTTTATTAGATAGGCTGTGTGGAATCTATATATATAAAAGCCTAGCAACCAAACGGCAGAATGACCGGTCGACCAATCACTGACATGCACTGACCATCAGGGGGCAGATGCTCAACGCAGACGCTGCCCCCTGGTGGTTAGTGTGCTCCCCTGCTTGACTGACTGGGATGAGTGGCACTCCCACAGTGGGCCGATCCCCACAGGCCACACCCTCACCAGTGCATGAATCTATGCACCAGGCCTCTAAAATATATATATATATATATATATATATATATATATATATATATATATATGTGCAAGCAAAACTCATAAACACAGAGAACAGATTAGTGGTTATCAGAGGGGAAAGGGGTTGGGGGTGGGGAAGAGGGTGAAGGGACTCAATTGCATGGCGAGGAGTGGTAACTGCATCTAGTGTGGTGATCACTTAGTACTGTATACAAACATCAAACTAGTATGCTGTATACTGGAAGCTAATCTAACCTAATAATGGAATAATATGCAAATTAACTATCACTCTGTTACACAAGCCACACCCATCAACTAATCAGAGTGGGTATGCAAATTAACCCAACAAAGATGGCGGTTAATTTGCATATGCAGAGGGAGGGAGGAGTGGAGAATGAAGACAGCATAGAAGGAAGAGGGAGGGAAAATGGAGAGCAAGGCAGCTGCAGCTGCTGGAGGAAAAGCACTGGCAGAGTGTGCTGGGTGGGGCAGGGTGCATAGCTTGGTGGCAGCAGGTGCAGCCTCCGGGAAGGTGGCCCCACCCGTCCCACCTTCCTTGCCACGCCCCACCCTGCCCACTGTAGCTGGAGGGAAGCCCTGCAGCAGGTGCCTAGTAAACTAATATAACATATTATTGTTATAGTGATATTCCCGTTTTACCTAAAAATAAACAAGGCTAGCCAAAAAAGGGGTAGTTCCCCAAGGCAGAAGCATTCGTGTTACTAGGAAGTGCCTTGGAAATACACATCCTTAGGCTGAATCCCAGACCTCCTGAATGAGTCTCCCTTTCCAGGATCCCAATCCACTGCTGATCCAGAGGCCCCGACTCAGCGTCTGAAGTGAGAGCGGCATGGGAGGGATGGATTGGAATTAACATCTCACTCCAGGACACTAAGGGAACGTAAATTTTACTTTCTGTGTTACCTTCAGGCTCTGCCTTGTTGACTGATAGAATTACACTCATCAAAAGCCTTCCAGCGTGGTGGGTGTGGCTCAGGGGTTGAGCATCCACCTATGAACCAGGAAGTCATGGTTCGATTCCCAATCAGGACACATGCCCAGGTTGGGGGCTTGATCCCTAGTGGAGGGCATGCAAGAGGCAGCCGATCCATGATTCTCTCTCATCATTGATGCTTCTATCTCTCTCTCTCTCTCCCCCTTCCTTTCTGAAATCAATTTTTAAAAAAAAGCTTTTTAGGCCTTCTACGTCCTTATTTCACTGGTGACTCCACCCAGGGCCTGAGGAATGGGTTCTAACCAGCAGAAGCACTTCTTTGTATAAGTGTGAGCAGAGGTGAGAATATCAATGTTTCCTGGGCCAGGTGAGGCATTGATTATCCATGTACACATGTGGAAGGGTTTGTGCTAGTTATAGTTACAGTGTGTGTGTGTGTGTGTGTGAGAGAGAGAGAGAGAGAGAAAGAGAGAGAGAGAGAGAGAGAGAGAGAGAGAGAGAGAGAGAGAGAGAGAATGTGTGTGTATGTGTGAGAGTGTATGTGTGTTTAGATTATGGTGAAGGAAATTGGAATCAGGAGTCCGCCTCTGGAAGGGGGATAGATGTGGACCGTGAAGCATGCCCAGGGGACCAGCCAGTGGGGGCTCAGGAGGCCCTGGGAGCTGGGGGAGGGGGCATTCCAGACAGGACATCAGGAAAGACTCTTGGAAGCCACGCCGACTTCGGGTCAGCCCCCAGGCTACTTACGTGATGTGTATAACTTGTCCAAACACATGGGACTCCCTGGGCCACTCCCCGCTCCCCAAACCCCGAGAGAAATGCCGTCTCCCAGCCTGGATTCCTGAAAAGCTAAACAAAGCGTCAGTTTCCAGAAAATTCTTTCATCAGCATGAATATCTGAGATGGTTTTCATTTAACTCTGGTCTGGACCACAGTGAGGCCTTGGGATCATACCATAAATAAACAAACGGAAAACTCTATGTTTGTGTGACAGCTCAGACTAAACCTGTTCTTTTTATTTAGTAAAACATCACTTTTAAATGTTAGGGGGAAAAGCTTTAATTTTACCTTTCCACAGTGAGGGACACTGAAGCATCTATTGTACATTACAATTTTGCTCTACACAACTTATTTTCTTCATTTCTTTTTTCCCTCACCCAAGGATATTTTTCCCAGTGATTTTGAGAGGGAGGGAAAAAAGAGAGAGAGAGAGAGAGAGAGAGAGAGAGAGAGAGAAAGAGAGAGAGAGATATGAGAGAGATACATTGACTGGTGGCCTACCACAAAATCCCTCTCACCCTTCCACCCCCCTCCCTCTGCCAGGAACAAACCTGTAACCCAGGTACGTGCCCTTGACAGGGAATGGAACCCATGACCCTTCTGTGTTTTGGCCAACCACTGAGAAACACTGGCAGGGGCCACGGTGATTTTCTTAAGTCTGCCTTTTCATTTCTCACAAACAGGTGATTTCACGTAACCACGTGGGTCTGTGGGTGGAGGTGAGTCTGCAGGCTCTGAGTGCTCACTGGGAGTTTGGGCGCTACGGTGTTCGGAATCGAACCTTGACAAAATCGAACCTGGGACCTTTCAATCCGCAGGCCAACGCTCTATCCACTGAGCCACACCGGTTCCTGCTTGAACATAAGAAATGAACTAAGCAAAGATTTCTCCAGGCCTGCTCTTGTTTTATTAAGAAACGAGAGGCCTAATGCAGGAAATTCGTGCAAAAGTGGGCCATCCTTTCCCCGGCTGCCTGCACCCACTGCCCTCAGGCACCTGGGACCCAGGCTTCCCTCCAAGCCCCCGCTTCCTCCCACTTCCTGTCTAATTAGCATATTACCCTTTTATTATTATAGATAACGAGGTTAACACGCAGCTCACTGCCTGTGGGTGTGGGTGCTGAGGACTGCTGGTGTGAGCTCCCAGCCCTGACGAGGAGGGTGCACTCGTGCCTGCTTCCCTGGCTTGTATGAGGCCAGCGAGAAGTCCAGAGGGTTCAGCACACTCGGTGCTTTGGTGACGGGAATTTCAACGATGAGGGCATTTGGCGTGTTTATCTTACAGAGCAGCCGGAGCATCTTCTCAACGACTTCCAGGAGACGCGTCCCATCTGCTCTGTGACCTCAGATGCTGCCTCTGCTGGGCCGGAGAGACAGTTCCATTTGGGGAGGCCCATGGAGACATGGCTGTGTCTTCAGCATGGGGTGTAATTTATGTCCTTTCAAATGCATTTTGATAGCAGATGATGGCTTCTCTCTGGGAGTTCTGTTTGCACAGAGGGAATGGGGGCAATTTAGTGACTGAATTAGAAGCCGGGGAAGAAAGCCATGCACAAACATGCCCCCAGACTTGGTCTCCCTGGGGATTGTGGCCACGACATAACTCGAGCTTGGGGAAGCCAATGGGATAGATGAGTTTAAGAGAAGTGGAAAAACACAAATGCTTTCCCCCTTTAAGACTTAGTCCTTACATTTCTCCCCAAAGTTGTCATTTCGCAGAGTCTTGCCCTGGTGTTTGTTTATATGTGTGTTCGATCCTGAACCACTTAACCCTCGGCTGTTAAAGAACAAAGCTCGATGGGCCCTTTGATTTGCTGCGGGATAAGGGGCGCCCTGACTGGGTTTCCAGTTTTGTTTGGAAAACGGGAGGCATGTGAGGGCTGGGGATCTTATCTTCACGTCCCAAAGCCCTCAAGGCTGCAGAGTGGGGTGAAAGCTGAGCTGCGGGACCTGCAGGCCTGGCCTGGGGACCGAGCTGAGGGGCCTTTGCCGCAGACCTAACGATAAGCCTGCCTTATCCTGCTTCCTTTTAACGGGCTGTCCCTGCCGAGCACAGTGGGAAAGAAAGAAGTGTGTCCCGTCCCAGCTTCCTGGGCTGACCCGCGTGGCCAAGTCCTAGGACAGATCTGGGGTAGGTGGTGGCTCCGGGAAGCACAGGGAATGCTGAAACCAGAGGCCCACTGCCCATGGGGCCCACGCTCACTCCCCTCTGCCCACGGGGGCCCATGCTCTCCTCCCAGCTGCCCACAGGGGCCGTGCTCCTTCTCCCAGCTGCCCAAGGGGCCACGCTCACTCCCAGCTGCCCATGGGGCCACGCTCACTCCCAGCTGCCCATGGGGCCACGCTCACTCCCAGCTGCCCATGGGGCCACGCTCACTCCCAGCTGCCCATGGGGCCACGCTCACTCCCAGCTGCCCATGGGGCCACGCTCACTCCCCGCTGCCCACGGGGGCCCATGCTCTCTCCCACCAGCTCTTCTTCCCTCGGCGGGCCAAGGGCAGGCGCTCAGGGCGGTGCTCACCGGCCCACAGGCAGAGGCTCTGAGCAGTTAGCCTGGCCTTTCGTCTGCCCAGAGGGAACCCCAATCACCCCAGGCTTCCCCTCTCACTCTCCCAGCAGCCCAGCTGCTCTCAGTGGCCGCGGGGAAGCCCTCAAACCCGGGTCAGGACATCACTGGGTCCAACCGCGGCGGGTAAACCAGATAAAACGCGGTGAGGCTGCAGGGTCAGGGAGCAGCTCCCGTTCTCTGAAGAGGTGACTGCGTCCTGACTCGGGGTCATTTCCTGGACAACCCCCCTCCTTCCCCTCCCTGCCTTGGCCCCCCCCCCCCCTCCCCGTTAATCACCAGCAGGGACAGGACTCAGTCTGTTAAGGTATGAAAGGGAGGATGTGTGCTTAGTACAGAAACCAACAATGAATACACTTCCCTTCCCTGAGCGAAGAACGCAGAGAGAAGCCCACACCCAGAGGAGCGGGGTCACCTCCTGGTCCCTGGCCTCTCCCTGCTTGGCGGCTCCTCCAGGCTCACGGCTCTGCCAGTGTGACGAGCTGGTTGGACGATAGGCCCCGCACATGGGCAGTCAGCACCTCCCACAGGCCTCTGACCGTGACCTCCTTTTCCCTCCATTAACACCCGGACCTGGTGTCTCCCCCCCCCCACCCCCCAGCGTGAACAACCGGAGCCTCTGCAGGGGGGAGGGGGGAGGGGTGCAGAAAGCTGCTCAGCGAGCACCTTTGCCAAAGCTGAGGGCTGTGCTGGCTCCGGGAACGGCCGGCTGGGCCCGGGAATGGGAATGGCCGGCTGGGCCCGGGAATGGGAATGGCCGGCTGGGCCCGGGAATGAGAATGGCCGGCTGGGCCCGGGAATGGGAATGGCCGGCTGGGCCCGGGAATGGCCGGCTGGGCCCGGGAATGGGAAGGGCCGGCTGGGCCCGGGAATGGCCGGCTGGGCCCGGGAATGGGAAGGGCCGGCTGGGCCCGGGAATGGGAATGGCCGGCTGGGCCCGGGAATGGGAATGGCCGGCTGGGCCCGGGAATGGCCGGCTGGGCCCGGGAATGGGAAGGGCCGGCTGGGCCCGGGAATGGGAATGGCCGGCTGGGCCCGGGAATGGCCGGCTGGGCCCGAGAATGGGAATGGCCGGCTGGGCCCGGGAATGGGAATGGCCGGCTGGGCCCGGGAATGGCCGGCTGGGCCCGGGAATGAGAATGGCCGGCTGGGCCCGGGAATGGGAATGGCCGGCTGGGTTCTGGGAATGGGAATGGCCGGCTGGGCCCGGGAATGGGAATGGCCGGCTGGGCCCGGGAATGGGAATGGCCGGCTGGGCCCGGGAATGGGAATGGCCGGCTGGGCCCGGGAATGGCCGGCTGGGCCCCGGGAATGGCCGGCTGGGCCCGGGAATGGGAATGGCCGGCTGGGCCCCGGGAATGAGAATGGCCGGCTGGGTTCTGGGAATGGGAAGGGCTGACTGGGCCCAGGAATGGCCAACTGGGCCCCGGGAATGGGAAGGGCCGGCTGGGCTCCGGGAATGGGAAGGGCCGGCTGGGCCCGGGAATGGCCAACTGGGCCCCGGGAATGGAAAGGGCCAGCTGGGACAGCGCTGAGTTTCAGGGTGCGGCCGGACAGCCTCCAGCCCGCCAGCGGTGCACTGGCATCCTATCGTAAAAGATACAAGACTGAGAAGCTTCAGAGAAAATCACGGGAACTATTATTACTCCAAACGGCTCCTCCCCAAACACACACACACACACACACACACACACACACACACACCGGCGAAGTGAAGAGCTGTGAGCAATTTGGGGAGAAAAACAATGCTAAGAAGCTATTTATACTTCCATTGAGCTGCTTTTGGGAGAAAAATCCTGGATGGATGACAGCGTTCTAAAAGACGCCCGTTCTGAACACGTGTCCCCGTCTTCATCACACAGAGGGCTGAATCCACGAGACCTTTCCCGCGTTTCACAGCGAACACGGACAGTGGACATGGCTGAGGACATGCTCACAGTTTCGCATCCTGGTAAGTAAACAGAAGCACAGCCTCTGAAGACGATCTATCTGTCCCCAGGCTTGTGTCTAATTCAGATATAGAAACTGTTCTGAGAAAAAATTCTCCAAGTTTCCGTCCAAGTCACTAAAAATAAAGGCAGTGACCCCTTAAGCAAGCCCCCTGAGAACCCGTCCAGGCGGGGCCAGCATTCCGAGGGGTCAGGGGGTGGACGCTGGCCGGTGGCCCCTTCTCCCCACTCTGCCCTCAGAAGGCCCACAGCTCCCGCCAGCCTGAGGGCTGCCGCTGGGTCACCTGGTCTCTGCTTCACACCCTGGGCGACAGGAGCCAAGCCAGCCGCCTGAGTGTAGCCGCTGAGCTTTTATGACTCAGCACTCCGAGGCGGAGCAGGGCTTCTGCTGGGAGGGCCCCGCCCGCCCGTGTCCAATGCTCCAGGGCCTCTCTTCCCCCCACCTCCCTCCCCCACCCCCCTCTGGAACGGACCACCTGGCGGAGGTCCCTGCAAGACCAGAGCCTCCTGCCTGTGCATGCGCTCTCTCTCCGGAAGAGAACTGAGTGACTGGCCAGGGACATGAACCCTCAGGACTCGCTCGCATCCGGACTGGAACTCTCTTCCCAGAGCCTTTGGACAGGAGCCGGTTGTGTGACCATGGCCACGGCCACCGCAGGAACTTCAGCTCAGAGTGCCGGCTCTGGAGAGCCTTTCTGCCCGTGGCTCACGGCGCGGAGTGAGACGCTGGATCGCCTCCCCATCACTGAGACCTTCATTTAGGGTGGGCTGAGTGGGAATTAAAACGTGTGACCTATTTGCAAATAAGTGTCAGCATATTCACATACACATGTCTCCTGGACATCATCAAGAAGGTAAGAGTGTCATTAAAGCAGTTAAATAATTCTAGAGCGATAGAGGGCAGATTTTCTTAAAGTTCAGGTTAAAATAACATCAGATCTAATGAGAGCTAAGGTCAAGTCAAAAGGCACATTTAAACCCGGTGTTCCCAAGGGAAACAGCCTCCCCGCTACCGCCAGAGTTTCTCACACCATCCCCTGCCAGCTCCCCTGAGTCCCAGGCCTCGGCTGGGATTCCCTTTGCTTTCTTAGTAGCAACCTGGCTGTCCAGAGATCACCATTAACTAGATAGTAAACAACACCATGTATCCTACACACACGTGACCCATAAAGTCGCTGCCGAGTGAGAACCTTATGTCCTGCCAACTCAGAACCCCCAGTCGCAGTGACCAGGGGCCCATGTAAACGAACCCCGCTCCGGGGAGCTTGGAAGATGCTGAAACACAAAGCCGGAAGCATCGCTTTGAACTGGACTCAGTCTAACTTTCAGAAAATGTTAAGGACACATTTTCTTTTGAGCAGTGTAACTCCTTTAGCTACAAGAAGAAACAGCTAAAGGGGAAAGCTGGAACTCTAACAGAGCGCCTGCTAAAGACTGAGAGGATGTGGAGCCATGAGATCTTCTCCCGGCTTTGACCTGAGGCCATTTTTAGTCTTTTTAGAAGAAAGGGGTGCCCTATGGATATTTCACTGGAGAGGAGATGAGAGAAGAGGAAAATTAATGTCTGGAGACAAGACAGAGATGGTGAAATGAGAAGCCAGGGAGATGCACACCACAAGGTGTTCACAATAACAAGGAATGAAAATGTGGGGCTTTGTGGGATGTTGCCATTTTTTCCCAAATAAAATAACAGGAACAAAAAGATCAGGAAAGATGGGTCCTTCCCGCGCCCACCAGCCTTTGCCTCTGGGGTTTCACTGTCAACGCAGGCGGGAAGGCCATGATTCCGCCTGGCACTGGACAGATGCACTGTTTTTCTAATTCAGAAATGTCACCCTGGGCAGCAGCCCTCTGTCAGAATGCCCCCTCTCTGCCAGCAGTGGTGCGTTCCCCTTCCCTGCTGGCTTATTGTGCGAGGAAAGTTACTCTGTTTTTCTTACTTTATGTTGAATAAATGAAGAAATAATGGAAATAATTAAGAAATTGTTACAACAGATATTGCTCAAGTTGGGCAGAGTTCCATTTCCCAGGCCCCCAGGGTGTGGGGGTCAGAATTAAAGACACTTGGAGTGGGGGAGGGGGATAAAGAGACATTCCCCTCGTTTGAATGTCTAATCTTCATAAGGTAAAAGTTATGTTGAGAAACCATTAAAGAAAGGTTGTTTTAATTAGTTGCTCTTAAAACAGGTTATTTTTGCTTTGCTAAAAGAAAACACAATTAGACAAGAATGTGAAGTCACTCAATAAAATTTTTAAATATGTTCCTGTTTAAGTTCAGCAAAGGAAAGAGTTTTAAATGGATACGCTGGACACCACAGAGACACGGGGACTGCAGGGAAACGAGGCCACTCACACAGCCCGACTGGAAGACAGTGGCCCTCACATTCATGACGTTCCGATGTGCTTCTAGAAAACTCCAAAGGGCCACATTGGCAGTGGGGGCAAGCTCAGTCTTCCATTTGCTTCATTGGTTTCAAACCGAAGGACAGAAATTCCCAAACTGATCCAATGGTAAACTCTGGTCTCCCCACTCCCAGTCATTTGTTGCATGAGGAAGGACCAAGACACATTTGTGTCTGGAATTCATCAAAAGCCCACATCATGTATTTCTTCCTATTTCAAGGTTACACCCAGGTTGAGCATCAGTAGGCATCTTTCTTTGCTCACTCAGTTCCTGCTCACTCTGAATTCCTGTGTTGGGACATGTTTGCAGACAGGTGTGACTACCCCTGTCCTGCTGAGGCACCGTGCACACCCATGCACGGTGTGCATGTGTGTTAGTGGGCATGTGTGTGTGAGTGGGCATGAGTGTTCGTGAGTGTGTGAGTGTGCATGAGTGGGCATGAGTGTGTGTGAGTGTGTGTGAGTGTGTGTGAGTGTGTGTGAGTGGGCATGAGTGTGTGTGAGTGGGCATAAGTGTGTGTGAGTGGGCATGAGTGGGCATGAGTGTGCGTGAGTGTGCGTGAGTGTGTGTGAGTGTGTGAGTGTGTGTGAGTGGGCGTGAGTGTGCGCGAGTGGGCATGAGTGGGCGTGAGTGGGCGCGAGTGTGTGTGAGTGTGCGTGAGTGGGTGTGAGTGTGCGTGAGTGGGTGTGAGTGGGTGTGAGTGGGCGTGAGTGTGTGTGAGTGGGCGCGAGTGAGCTTGAGTGTGTGCGAGTGTGAGTGAGTGTGTCCGAGTAGGCGTGAGTGTGTGCGAGTGGGCATGCACGCTGGCGGGAGGGGAGCGGCTTGAGCTGAGGGGGTGACCGTGTGAGTTCTGAGATGTGCTGTGCTCACTGGGGTCAGCAGGCATGAGAGTGGCTGGAGGGAGCACTCCCAGAGAGCGGACGGAAGAAGGCAGACATTCAGTCCCAGTAACAAGGCTTTGGAAGCAGAGAGAAGAGGGTGACGAGGGACACTACAGGCGGCATGATCTGTCCCTACCCACACCCCCAGCAATCCGGGAATTAATGTTTGTGTCTTTGGTGATGAGTATACGCTGTAGGCTGAAAAGAAACAGTCATTTCTATATATGAAGAGGGAGAGACAGAAACATGCCTGGGGCACCCTGGGTGTGGGCAGCTTCCCTGTCACGCCTCTGCAGGTGCAGTATGTGTCTCCCGGAGGGCTGTTAGAGGAAGGAGGTGCTGGCAGGTGCCAGGTGACCAGCAATGTCCACATCCGGGACACCACAGGGCATCTCGGGGTGACTGAGAAGGTGGGAGGCCTCAGGGTGGACCCTGAATCCTACAAAAAGAAGAGGGTCCCTGAGCTACCACTTACAAATAGGATTCCACTTGAAATCTGGGGTTGGGTAAGGTTGCGGAACAGGACGGCATTCTATATTACATCCACTTAATCCCCCTTCAGCTGAGTTGGCCCGAACGTCAATAGCTGGTGAGTGTGAGCAAAGGGAGGGAAGACGCCATGGTTCTCTTCCTTCAGCGTCTCTGGAGATTTGAAAATTTCCACAATAAATGGAAGAGCATAAAGAGGCATTTCTGGTATTCCAAAGCTTCCATTTTAATATTTAGCAATTATTTATAAAAACTTGTAACAAATTTATTTTGTTTTGATCCATTGTGCACTAATACTAAATATAACTCAGTCTAGGGAAAAAAATGTAACCTTAGGATTAAAGGACATTTTTAGGAAAAACTTCAATGTGAGGCCCCTTTGAAGACAGAGCAATGCGATGGGATAATCAGTGAAGGATTGTCAAGCACAAAAAGGAGAAGTAACATGGACACTGAGTTAGAAAATAACACAGAACTGTTCAATACCACGCTCCCCTGCTGAGTGCCTGCTCGGAGGGTGCTTCCCGGGGAGGGTGGAGGGTCCGATCTGCAGGCGCCTGCTGGCGGGTCTCCGCTCTGACCTGAGAGCTGCTCAAGTGAGAGCTCCCCGTGCTCCTGGTTTCCGAGGTCCTGGGGGTCACTTGCAGCTGTACGTGACCTTGGCCTCTTTGCCCCGGGTGACAGGTGACAGACTTTGAGGTTTCTCACCTCCGGGGTTCTGTAACTGGGCCTGTCATTTCGGTGTTCCCACATTTCCCTGTGCTGTCGCTTCTCCTGGGGGTCCTTGCAAATTCTAACAACGGATAAAAGCTGAAAAAGCCAAACTAAGTGGCATCACGTAAGGATTTTCCGTGACTCACTCTGGGTTCCGAAGCCTCAGACTCTGCCATCTGAAGGGAACGTCCCCAGCCTTACCAGCTGTCCGCCAGAACCTCACTCACTTCAGCGGCAGAGCGGGAACGGGGCTGACTTTGACCCGCTCCCTGGGACGGGGGGAGGGGGGACGGTGTTTGTGCCCCCAGCTGTGTGTCAGGATGTGTGTGGGGTGGGGGTGGGGGGAGAGAGAAAGCTCTTTGGGACAGAGGCTGTCAGCCCAGCAACATGTGCCAGTGCCTCCTGGGGAAGGGTCTGCATACAGAGTGTGTGCTTATAGGTGGATGTGGGCTTTGGAAGGATGGGTTGGAGCAGCTTCCAGGGCAGAATGAGGACCATCATCAGAGTCACTGCGTCCTCCTCTCTGAGAAGAGACGAGAGCCACCTACAGACGGGGAGACAGACAGAGATGTCACAGGACCGAAGTTGGACTCAGTGCCTGGGAGCCGGGGGGAGGAGGGGTTGGGTAATCTGTGAACACAGACCTTAGGATGGGATGGGAATGAGGCAAGGAGGAATAGCTGAGACTTACTGAATTCTATGCAGGCTGGGCGCCGTGCTAAGCACTGGGCACAGTGATCTCGCGGAATCCATAGCTCCATCAGCTCCTCGCCCTCACTGTCTCCATCTGCAGTTTAAGAGAAGGGCACAGAGAGGTGAAGTCACAATCAGTGCGGCAGCTGAAGTACAGCCCTAACCTTCTACCCAGGGCTTCCATGCTGCATCGCTCTACTGTTTTGGAAAAAGAATAACTTTAACTGACTTTGTGAAACTTACTAGTAAGAATGTTAATGGCTCATCAAAATGAATGTACTATTGCATCAACCAACTATTGAAAACACTCACAAGTGATACATGATCGCACTGAAGACACAGTTGTGGGTCTTGAACTTGTCACTACTCTGCACTTCCTTTGAAGCAATGACAGGTCCCAACGAGCTAGAGATCCTTACGCTGAGCGCTGGGTCAGCCGACCTCGACCGGGTGCCAAGGAAGCGGGGTTTCCGTCCCCAGGGGTCACACAGAAGGGAAAGCAGGACACCAGGTCCTGTGACTGTTAATGAACTTGGCGGGACACCTGTGCCCACCACTGCCCCCAGCTGAGCTGCGAGCTCACCAAGAATTATTAACCCATTGATATCCTTTTAATCATAATTATTAAATTTAATCAAAGATTATGAAAAATGATGACTGAATGAAAATATGGATTTGTTTTTATGAACATGAAAGTTCATAAAAAGTCTTTGGACTTAATAAGTTTGAGCTTCTAAAAATTGCACTGGGATTACATATGAGTAATACAGATGCAAAATAATGGGAAAATAATGAGACACTGAAAGATTTCCCTTCTGTTCCATTTCCAAGAGTGTTGTTATTGTGGGTTTTTTTGTTTTTTTTTTAGAAAGAAGAAAAATTCAGTCTGCACCTCCTCATCATACATCATTGAATTAGCCAGAGAACTATGCCTATAAACAATTTAAATATATAAATATCATTTTAAAAAATAATTCTCCAGTTAGAAACCTTTTTCAATTGCCTACAACTTCTGGGTCCTGACTGTTTCAGCTTCCGCTGAACTTTCAAGTTAAAATTTATTTGGAACAAAAGTGTTTTGAGACCCAATTTTAATGTCAAATACTTCCTTATGTGTACATGTCAGCAATGATATTTCAGTTCTGGATGGTGGACAAATGGTAGTGATGCAGGTCCAACCCTCTCTGGTTTGGTCCTGGGCAACCTGCAGTGACACACAGCTGCTGATTGCTAGTGGCAAGGCATCGTCAGTATCTTCCATCTCTGGGCTGCTTCTCTTCTGTCTTCATGGTTGGAGTAGTCCTGTCAATTCCTCTCTGTTGCCAGAATCCACATGGTCCCAGAGTTGTTTTCTGAAAATACACAAACATATTCTCTACCAAAAGTTAATAAAGGAATATTTTCTATAAATTTGACTTGGGATCCTTTTTCATTTTTTGCCCAAATGATTTTCCTCTGGCTTGTTTTGACACCATGTGTGTTTTTCATGGGTGTCTTGCTGATAGCATTACAATTAATTTTCTAGAGCAAAATTTAAGAAAAAAAAAAAAAAGAGTTACTCCAATACTATTGATTTTGGATTGATTTTTAGGGAACTAAAAGTTAGTGGAAACATTTATCCAGTATCAATTAAAGAAAAAACTTCCAGGACCTTGACTTACCACATAAAACAGAGGGGGCACTGACCTTGGCCCATAGATAAGATACACAATCTCTCATCAAATACAGAGACAAGTGAATGAGCCTAAAGCTGCCCCAGATCCTGATAAAACATCAGACTAGAGCGGACGGCAGGCCTAGCCTGTGGCAGACTGGGCTCCAGACATCACTCCTGAGGCTATCCAACCACAGAGCCCAGGACGTGTCTCCATGGAAACCGTGAGCTCGAGGTACTCCCAGGACGAATGGGGACTGCTCCACAACTTTGTTTTTCCAGCCATTGTTTACTAACCGGATTACATGTTTATAAGAAAAAGGCTGAGCATGATTCCATGGTCCTGACTCTGCTGTCCCCAAAGAGCTATTCACTCCTCAGTCAGTCTCACCCCGTCCCTGGTGAGGGCCACACCCCAGCCTCCCTGACTTTCCAGCAGCTTGGAAACCACGTCCACTACCCGCTGGTCCTCCCTTCCTTCCTTCCCCTGGATTCTGGTGGCTGCTGTTCCTATGGCTCCTCCTCCTCCTCCTCCTCGCACCTGCCCAGCTCTCCTCTCCTGCTTCTTGCTTCAGTGTGTGACTCTGTCTCTGAGGAAGGCTGCCATGACCGGGACGCAGACCAGAGTGTTTGGACTGAAGGACCCAGAGACAATAGAGTGCCAAGGACGTTCAGGGGCAATGAGTCTCTTCGTGTCCCTGAGGTGCTGGCCGGGTGAGGACAGGATGGGGACAGGGACGGGGACAGGGATGGGACGTGGGAAGGTAAGGATCAAAGGGAACTTGAGGGTCAAGTTTTGAGAGAGCATTCCAACAAATTCCACCCTGAAGAGAAGTTCATCTAATGGCAAATTCTTTAAAATTGCCAGAAAATGTAACGGCATTAAAAATTATGCTCCTGCCTGCTGAGGTGACTCTGTGTTTGAGTGTCAGGAACCAAGTGGTCACTGGTTTGATTCCTGGTCAGGGCACATGCCCAGGTTGTGGGCTCAATCCCCTGTAGGGGGCGTGTAGGAGCAATCAACGATGTTCCCCTCTCATCAATGCTTTCTCTCTATCACTTCCCCTCCCTCTCTCTCTCAAAATCAATAAGACATCCATTTAAAAAATTGTGCTCCTGAGAACAGATTGACAATTGTCAGAGTGGAGGAGCCTGGGGGACTGGGTGGACTAGGGGAAGGGACTGAGCAGCACAAGCTGGAAGTTACAGACAGTCCCAGAGAGGAGGGTCACAGTGTGGGGAGCACAGTTAACAGTATGGAGATGACCAGGTAGGGCCAGGTGGGGCCAGGTGGGCCCTGAAGTAGCAGAAACCACTGTGGGAAGAACAGGATTTTCTAACCACTTTGCTGTGCATCTGAAACCAACACGGACTAATGCTGAATGTGAACTGCAATTGAACAATTAAAAAGTGTTTTAAATTATGCTCCTTAACAAATATAAATAGAATGAAAACCCCTTTTTCCATGGCCCTGAGTTAAAAATTAACAATGAATGTGAAGATAAAAAACGTATCTGGCTTTTAGGCAAATAGAATTTAGTCCAGGTTCCAAAATAAATAAAATCAATTTATTTAACTTGCAAACTATAATCTTTTTTTTCTTCTCAGCATTTCTTGCTGCTGCTCATGTTTTAAAGGAGCTTCTGGTCCTATACCTGGATCTTTTTGTCTTCGTTTGTCCTTATCTCTGCAAAATATTGGTGTGGGCATTTATCTCTATGGTATAGAGTAGAAAATTATGGAAAATGAGTACTTCATGGATCTAAAAGAGAAACTGTACAGTGAGTCATATCACCCTGTGTCCTTTAACTCTAATAAGCTAAGGGTCAGCTTCTGATGCCCACTAACTCCCACAACCAGGGGCCACGTGACCAGCCAGGGCTGTGACCAGGTCTGCGCATCCACTGGATGCGTAAGGACCATGACCCCAGGACAGAACTGCAACCACGAGTTTAGGCAATCCCTGTACAGGTCCTACCAGTCCGCATCCTGGGGCTAATGGCCTGTAACTTCTTTGTTTGGCATTCACATGTGTATCACTTTAAAATCACTGGATGCCCTGGCTGGTTTGGCTCAGTGGCTACAGCATCAGCCTGCAGACTGAAGGGTCCCAGGTTTGATTCTGGCCAAGGGCACATGCCCAGGTTTCTGGCTTGATCTCCAGTGAGGGGCATGCCGGAGGCAGCCAGTCAGTGATTCCCTCTCACCATTGATGTTTCTATCTCTCCCTTCCTCTCTGAAATCAATAAAAATACATATTTTTTTAATAACCGTGAGTGTCTGTTGTTTGTATTGTGGAAACAGGCAGAGCTGCTGCAGATTTTAACGGGGCTTCTCAGCCTACCCGTCTTGCGCTGTTCCCTTTTCCATCCCATCCACAAGCACACAACCCAGAGAGGGGCTGGGGCGTACGAGAAAACGGGGCAGAGGTCGCCGTCACCCGGACTCAAGTCTCCGCTGGCTCTGCCTTCCATTGGACAGAATCCCGATTTCCTTGCAGAACTCGGGTCACAGGTCACGTCCTCAGAGTCCCTTCCCTGAAAGGCCTGTCTACCCAGATTGTAAGGGCACTGATAATGACGACGCTTTTCAACAGGAACAAGCAGAGGCTGCCCATCAGGGAACGTGGGAAGGGGTTCTCACCACAAACCAGAGAGAGAGAAGCCTGTGCCCAGGGCAGGTACCCCCAACAAGAAGGAGACTCACCAGGCTGGAAGGGAAATGTCTGGCAGGAATCGCCAGGATGCACTGTCTTCTCCCAGTGCATGTGTGTGTGGATATGTGTGCATGTGTGTGCATGTGCAGGCCTGTGTGTGCACGTGTGTCTGTGTGTACATGTGCACACACACCATTCACCCTACTCCCACTCCAGGATGAAATCCCAAGATTCAGGGCAGCTGGTCGGTGTTTCTCTCTCATTGATAGAGTTTCTAGCTCTCTATCTCTCTCCCTTCCTCTCTGTAAAAAATCAAAACAAAAAAAAAAAATATTAAGATGAACTGCATATTAACCCCCACCTTTACACCATGACCCAGGCTGAGGAGGCACCTCTGTCTACAGATGTCTGATTCTCATGGCACAGAGAGAAGAGACAGTGAGCCCACATATTGGCTCCTAGGGTTCATGCTCAGAATTGACACATATTACTTCTGTTTGTTTCCATTGGCCAAAGCAAGTCACATGGCCATGTCTGAGGTCAATGGGTCAAGAAAATATAATCCTCCTTCTGGATGCAGCTTCAGTTACCTGGGGTACAATAGTGCAGCTTACCACAAAGCATCCTACATGGCTAGACACTGAAGTATAATATAGTCATTCTATATAATAAAAGCCTAATATGCTAAGTGTCCAGTCATCCAGTTGTCTGTTCAACCAATCAAAGCATAATATGCTAATGATATGCTAAAGCCACTCAACTGCTCTCTATGACCAGAGGGCAGACAGTCAACCAGTACGTTAGCTTATTGCTGGGGTCTGGCATACAGGGACTGAGCAAGATGAGCTGGACATGCCCTGGAGCCCTCCTTCAGTCCCTCCCTGTCTGGCCAACCTCCTACATCTCTCCCCAGCCCCCAACCATGCACCAGTGGTGTCCCTTGGTCTGGCCTGATCCCTCTTGCAGTCCAGGACTCCTCAGAGATGTCAGAGAGCCGGTTTTGGTCCAATCCCACAGGCTAGGCAGAGGGACCCCACTGGTGCATGAATTCGTGCACCAGGACTCTAATTAACAAATAGTTATGCAAATAGTAATAATGTGCTTTTCTACTCTATTTGTGTTAACGGCCAGGATTAGTGGGAAGCATTCCTCCAAACCATCCCATCCTACGTGACTTCATCAGCATTTGAGACGCCGGGACGTGACCCTCCCATGTGAAGACGAAGGCGTGGGACCTGTGAGCTTGACCTGCTCTGCGTTACACAGAGTCAGTGACGGGCAGTCAGCTCAAAGCCAGATGCACATGAACAATGATTTGTCAGTTTATAAAGTTAGTTGAACCTGTACTTGATCTTAAAACTGCTGTTTTTTATACTTTTCTTCATAAATTGATCTATCTTAAGTGGCAGAAGCCCCTTGACTAAACCACCGACCAAGGGCCCATGGGAGAGCACACTGAGAGCCAGGTGAGCGGAGGCAGTGGAGGCAGCAGAGGCAGCGGAGCAGGGAGCCAGGAGTGTGATGTGGGATAGAGACTGCCCCCAACCCCGGAGGCCCAGGGCATGCAAGTTCGGCTTCTAACTCAGAGAGTGTTTCCCGGCCTGTGAGGTCTGAGCCTTTCCACCTGAGCAGAGCTAACTTTGCTATTGCTAACAGGACTGATCTGCTCATTGGACTTCGGGGTGAGAGAGCTGAGCTGGGCCATCCTGACCAGCTTCTGAATTCATAAACTAATTTGATTTCATCTATCGGGAGCCTGTGGCCAGCTACAAAAACACCTAAATTATCTGCTGGTTGGGAGAGTTCCTAAGAGGCACATGTCTGTGTCCACCCATGTCCTCAGGGATGGCTGGGCAGCACCCTATGTAGGCACGGAGAGCTAACCCTCAGGCTGAACTCACAGAGCCAAGCATCTGCTCTGAGAACTGGCTCAGTGGTCCTGAGATACTCCTACCCATGATCCCACGGGGGACTGCTGGTTTTTATGTTGTGTTGGGTTTTCTGGGAATAGTTTAAGCCACCAGTACCCAGCTCTGGCACAGGACCCTCTGCTTAGGCGCTAGGCTTGATTTGAAGGTGGGCACCTAATCACAGATCTTCCCTCCTGCACTCATCAGAAGAGATGCTTATTCTGACACATGCTCTGGGCTACAGAGAGATAGGAAGTCCTTTTAACAAGGAGAACATGATGCCAAAACAAAGGAAAAGTGTTACGAGGAGGTAGACAATGTCCTGGTGACCTTACTAAAACCTCTGGAACCAGCCTGGGTTCACAGCTAATTTATAAAAGAAAACATAGGAGTAAATCTCTGTAATATTCAGTTCATCAAAGGTTTCTTTGATAAAACACCAAAAGTACAACATTTAAAAACTAGAAGCCCGGTGCACAAAATTCATGCCCAGATAGGGTCCCTAAACCTGGCCTGCAAGCCAGGGCCTTTCTTTGTTCCACACTGCTCTCTGGTAGTCAGCAGACGTCATAGCAAGCAGTCAAACTCCCAATCAGTTGAACTCCCAAGGGGACAATTTGCCTATTAGCCTTTTATTATATAGGATCATTGGTAAATCGGACCTTATCAAAAGTAAAAATTTCTGCTATTCGAAGGAAAGTATTAAGAGAATAAAAAAGAGAATCATGGACAGGGAGAAAATATTCACAAACCACATGTATAATAAGGTGTTTGTATCCAGAATATACTTTAAAAGCCATTAAAACTTACTAAGAAAATAATAAACTAACCAAAAAAAATGGAGCAAAAATATTAAAATAAAAAATTAGAACACTTGATCAAAAAAGAGATCAGGTGGCACGTAAGCACATAAAAGAGGCTAAGCATCACTAGGTGCCAGGGAAACCACCAGGGGGCACTACTGCTCATGTATGATGAAGCCTGGCATGCAGAAAGACAGCGTGCCCAGCGTGGCTGGGACGTGGGGTGCTCATACAGCGCTGGCGGAGGCAGAACATGATGCATCCTCTTGGCAAATGTTTTGACAGACTCTTAAACATTAAACATATTCCTCCAAACCATCCCATCCTACGTACTCAGAGAAAGCACGTGTCCGTGAGTGTTCAGTGTATGTTTATTTGTACGAGTTTCAAGCCGGAAGCACCTGTTTATCCATCCACAGGTGACAGGATGACGAAATGGTGGCCTCTCCATACGATGGGGCACCACTTAGTAACAACAGATATGGCCCATCCAAGCAGAAAACCTGAAGGAATCCAGAATAACGGTGCCGAGTGGAAGATGCCAGACAAAAGGGGGCACACACATGTGATTCCACTTACGGAAATGTCTAGACCAGCGATTTTCAACCTGGGCGCTGCTGGAATTTCTAAAACACTCAACGCCTGCCTGTGTAGTCGGGGACATGGGCCTCTCTTCCCTTAGCTCGTCGGCTACAAACATGACAACAGTCAACACAGCAATAGCCATCCGGTGTGACTAAATCAAAATTATACTTTTTTTTTGTCAGATTGATAAAATAATATGTTTTTGGCGTGCTGTAGAATTTGAGTAACTAGTTTGTGTGCCAGGAGCTGGGAAAGGTGGAAAATCACTGTTGTACACAGTGCACCTCCGTGGAGGCCAAAGGCGGATTAGTGGCCAACGGGGAGCCTGGGAAGGTGAGGAGGAATCTGAGGGCCATTACCAAGGGCATGTGAGACCGTCTGGAGTGGAGAGATGACCACGGTCTCGGTTTTGATGGCGTTTCTCTTACATCCTTCAGTGACCACAGTTACTTCCTAAGAGACGCGGTGCCTGGCAGGGACGTGGCACAGCTCTCTAACCTCCAGCTCAGATGGGCCCACGCTGTCACATCACATAGCAAACACTCGCTGCTACCACAGCCACCGGGCACCCAGCAGGGGACGTGGTCCCACACGTGTGGTCAAATTGGGTTCAAGCCTCCAAATCCAAAAGGTCCCTTTTCTCTGAACGCAGCTTCAAAGCTTTCTAAGGCCAGAGGAATTCAAAGTCACAAACAACGAATTCTTGCTTTGATCAGGCAGTAGCCTATCATGGCTCTCTCTCTCTCTGGGTGCGAAACACCTTTGAAACCCGCAAACGTAAGACATACAAAGAAGTAACCTTTTTACCGGGACACCTGCTCCTGTCTTTAAAATATTTACCCTTGCTTTTGCTGTTGTTCCAGTTAATAAACTATTTCAGGTTATTTTCCCCTCAATTTATAATGCAATCAAGAAATCTTGTTTAGCCGAAACCGGTTTGGCTCAGTGGATAGAGCTGGATAGAGCTTCAGCCTGCAGACTGAAAGGTCCCAGGTCTGATTCAGGTCAAGGGCATGTGCCTTGGTTGCAGGCACATCCCCAGTAGGGGACGTGCAGGAGGCAGCTGGTCGATGTTTCTAACTCTCTTCCTCTCTATAAAAAAATCAATAAAATATATTTTTTTTTAAAAAGAAAGAAATCTTGTTTAATTATTTTGACTTATTGTCAACCAGCCCCATTTGTTTGTGTTTTATTTCTATTGACTTTATGGAGGTGACATTGGTCACTGAAAGGATTAGGTTTCGGCGTACAATTCTGTGATACGTCATCTGTGTACTGCATTGTGTCCGCCACTCCAGGTCAGGCCTCCTTCCGTCACCATCTCCCCCCCTTACCCTCTCCTTCCTCACCCAGCCCCCTCCCCGTGGCAATCCCCACGCCGCTGTCTTTGTCTCTGAGCATCTTTTTCCTGTTTAATCCCTTCCCCTTTTCCACCCAGCCCCCAGCCCCTCCCCTCTGACAGCTGCCCGTCTGTTTTCTGTTGCTAAGAGTCTGTTTCCATTTTGTTGTTAGTTTATCTTGCTCATTAGACTCCACATGTGGGTGAAGTCAGATGGTTCTTTTCTTTGTCTGACTTCAGCCAGCCTCGCATGGAACTGGAATGAGGGCTTGGCGAGGTGTGGAGGCCCAGAGAGAAGACATCGCTGTGTTTCTTGAGTTTTTAGACAGAGAGAGCTCGTTAGCGGGCTTTTGCCTAGACTTGCCTGGCCTTCAGGAGGGTTCAAATCCAATTAAATCCTTGTTTCATGGGAACAGTGGCTGTCCTCATTGGCACACCTTTCCCTAGGCAAGGCGTTTATACAACCACTAGACCGCATCCCAAGAAGCCGGAGGGGGCCCCGGCCAAACGCAGTCGGAATTGGCTGAGCGGTAATGCTCTTCAGCTGGCCGTGCCCTGCTTCCCCAGCGGAACACAAGCCCTGGACACTACGGAGAGAAACAAGCTGTTCTTCAGCGTATCTGCTCTTCCTGTTACAGAGACGGAGTTTGGAGCTTCGAAAACATCTGCAGAGAGAAAAGAGGTGGACAGTGATCCAGCTACTTCCTGACCGAGCACAGTGTGGGCAGGGGCAGCGCTAACCCACTGACCACCCAGCCCACCTGCTCCGAGGTGAGCACAGAAGGAGGAAGGCTTCACCACCCGTGGTCTCAATGAAATGCAACTCCGCAGTCCCTGGCCGGAGCCCGCATGCTCAGAATTAAAGATCGTAACGTGATGGAAGTCCAGAGAAACCCAGACACCTCAGGCTGTCCGGGAAGACGGAGAAGGCACTCTGAATGCCACCCCCTCCCAACTGGCTTTGTTCTGTTCACGACTCACTGTTCACAAGCAGAGACGATAATAAAAGATTGCGCCGCCTTCTTCATTTGCTAAGCTTCCCCTGAAGTGGCAGCAGCTCCCACGGGATGGAACCACCAGGCTCAGTCCCGGAAGGTCGGCGGGAGGGGGAGTCCCGCCAGCAGCAGGCAATCGCTTCCAGGCGGACAAGTCTGGGCTCGGCTCCTGCACCCCCAGATTCACAGCCCTCCTGGGACCTGGTGCTCTGCGGAGCTGCAAAGCATGAGGAATCCCACCCCAGAGAGTTCTGTTTGTTAGAAGTTATTCACACCCGGGGATCTCGGGGGATACGGATGCGGCAATGCTGAAAATTACCTCTTAATCGTGAATCCTTGGGGGTAAAATTAGACAATTATGTTTGAAAGCAAGAAGAGCATCCGATAATAAAAATCAGACTCCGCCATGCAGTTCAATTTCTATTCATTAATTATGGGGAGAAAGCATTACCACTTTGCCAGCAGTAAGAAAAAGTCATTCCTCCCTGGAAAAGGGCTGCGTTTTCACAAAACGACCAGAACTGTTCTGTCTGCCTCGGAGCGTGGCTCTCTGAGACCTTTCCCTGGATCTCCACGCCACCCATCAAGCTGCCCAACTCCTTCTACCTCTCACTGCTGCCCTCACTCCAACACAGTCCCCCCTCCCTCCCCCTGCCACACCTCCCCCCACCCCCGCCACCCCAGCTACATAAAACAGTCTCTCAAGGGTTTGGTCTTAAGGATCTTTGAGTCCAAACATTGTAATCCCTTGCCTTGTGCATAGTGGAAACATATTTTGGGTTTGCAATCTGGCCCTGGCTGGTGTGGCTCAGTGGATAGAGCATCAGCCTATGCCCTGAAGGGTCCTGATTTGATTCCCGGTCAAGGGCACATACCCTGGTAGCATGCCTGATCCCCAGTAGGGGGTGTGCAAGAGGCAGCCAATAATGATTCTCTCTCATCGTTGATGTTTCTATTTCTCTTCCTCTCCCTTCCTCTCTGAAATCAATAAAAAGATATTAAAATAATAAAAAGCTATTGAAAAATGTCCAAGACAAAAGCATTCATTCTCCTTATCGCCTCTGGTAGAGCACTGTGACACATGGCATGCCTAGTAGATATTTATTGAGAATTTCCTGCATAATGTTGCTTTTTAACACTCCCATGCTTTAAGATATGTAGCATCATGCTAGGGAAATATTATAAGTACCTTCCCGAAATTAACCCTGGACTCCAGAAGGTAACATATGACCAAAACTCTCTTTGCACACCAACGCCCAGAAATGGCATATAAAAGTGTCTTCAAATTGAGCACAGGTGGTAAGGGGGGAAAAAAAGAGACGGAGCAAAAATGCCTGCAGAGTCCTGACAACACATTGCTGCTACATGACTTTGTCCAGTAAAGTTACTTGTTCTGGCTGGACCACACACAGCCTGAAATTGTGCAAACGATTTGACCTTGCCTCAACTCTTAACATCCCCAGGAAACTGGAAAAAGGAAGCAGACGCTCTCCGAAGGAGGCCACACCCATCTTTGACCTTGATGGACCCGCAGATAATTTTCTGGGGACAATGACTATTGAGCAGCCGGATGGCAGCGCTCACAGGGAAGTGAGACAAGATGGAAGACACCGAGGGAAAATGCGCAGAAGCAGGTCTGCAGATGCACACTGTACGAGGACTATCAGCATGAAAACAAATGTGCTGGCCGTGTTTAGAGAAAGAAACGACAAAGGAAAATACTCGTGGAAAACAGGAAACTGTAAAAATATTTGAGAAGCAACTAAATCAATCACAACTAAAATGTAACACTCATTAGCCACCTTTCACATATGTGCCCAAGACGGAATCAGTGGCCAGCAGATAGATCCGAAGTCACACAGGCAGCCAAGGTCAGGCTCAGTTGGCTGCACCGGCAGGCCTCCCAGACATTCAGAATTCAGGGACTGGAAGCGTAACGTGGGTCCCAGGTAACCTCTTCCAGGAGAGAGAAGAGGTGGGAACCCTGCCGCTCAGAGCTGGAAGGGACAAAGGAACGAAGGCAGAGCAATCCCATTCACGAATGCCGATTCCCAGTTCCAAACCGTCACCAGCCAGCTGACTCTTGCTATACACAAAATGGTTCAAACCACGATTGTTTATCCCAGAACCACAAGGTAAGTTAACATTGTAAAACCTACGAATGTACAGAAAATAGGTATAGAAAAGGAGCTTAGTAAAAACAAACAAAAACAAACAAACAAAAAACAAAAACCCCTTTAGCAAACCAGAAATAAAAGAAAACCTTCTAAACATATGAGTTGTCTAAAACGGAACACAGTGTAAGGTGTCTGGTGAACCACTGAAAGCTATCAGCGTTCTGATTGGACGCTGCACTGGGTCCTCGCCCACAGGCTGCAGGGGGCAGGCAGGGATGAGGGCCTGGCGTACAGAGCATGGAGAATGGACTGTCCCATCCATTAGCTCTTCCGCAGCTGGGTCTGTGTAGATACGGTGACTCCCTACAGAGCACCCACACCAAAGAATCTTAAAATGTTAGAAGAAACTATAGGAGAATATTGTTGTAACTTTGAAGTAAACTTCTTAAACAGGGCACAAAATAAAAGTCATGCATTAGAAATATTGATAAGTTAGACTCCATTCATTTTAAGAATTTTTTATTATAAAAAAACTTATGGAAACTTAGGTTTCAATAAAGATATCTTGTTTTCCCGAAAATAAGATAGTGTCTTATATTAAGTTTTGCTCCCAAATATGCGCTAGGGCTTATTTTCAGGGGATGTCTTATTTTTCCATGAAGAAGAATACGGGACACATTTATTGTTAAATGAAAATAAAGGAAATTTATTACCTGTATATGGTATGGTAGTACAGTAGTTGTCAACACAAACCAGACAAACTGTGAATCCTACAGTATCAAGAATGTACTCATTTATTCAATGACAATCATGTCATCAACTTCTGGAACATCATCATAACAATCCAATTCCTGAATTTCCTGGTGAATTTCTTGTGACCCCATTTCTTTTAGAATCAGTGGATCAAATCTCTCATGTTTAGTGTAGGGGGGCCTTATTTTTGAGGGGATGCCTTATATTTCACTCAGAAGGAAACCTGTACGTAGGTCTTATTTTCGGGGAAACAGGGTAGTAGAAAGGCAAACCATGACTAGGAGAGAATATTAATAAGACATATTACTTACAAAGGATTGCTATGCAGAAGATATGTATATTACAGAATATGAAAATGAAAAGCAACAAAACAAGGCAGATGGAAATCTAAACCCCAGATGAGCAATAAACTTGTGAAAAATGCTAACTTTACTAGGAATGAAGGAAATCCTAATAAAAAACACTATGGTATATCTTTCTCATCTACTGTTTTGGTAAAAAATAAATAAACAAAATAAAACTAACAATTCCAAGAGTTGGTGAAAATGTGGAGTGATTGCAGCTCACACACACCCACCAGCAGTAAACTTGGCTAATAAATTGTTGCATGTACAGTGAAAACAGGGAACTATGGCTATGCCAAGTGACGTGGAACATACACAGCACAATTATGAGTGAAAAGAGCAGGGCAGAGGAGCATGGGTAGTGTGAGTCCGTTTATAGAAAGGCAGAAGCAGGCGTAAGTCAAGTGCACTTAGTTTACCCATGTGATGGCACCGGGCAAGTACAGCTTGGGCGGAGGGAGGCCTTGGGGTGGGAGGCTGACAGACCCCGTGTCCCATGTTGCTGGGACGTGGGTGGCTTTGTGAGGCAATACTGGAAGTCTCAGGAGGGCTGGGACCCATACATTCTCATCCCATTTCATCTCCGGAGCAGCAAAAGGCCGACACTGCATGTGCTCAATAGACGTGTATTGCTTAAACATGATTGCATGGCCTTGGAAAGCCATGACACTATGCGAATCCAGACATTTTAATCGCCGCTCACGGCAGTTTGGCTGTAGGACCGCAGAGAAGGAATGAACTACAATGTTCAGGAAACTCCACTGAAAGTTTGATGTTAGCCTGGCTCTTTGACAAAATTAAATAAAATTTTTATTTTCTAAAATTGTAAAAACTACCATTACATTTAAATTGTCACATGAGCGCACTAGCTGTTCAGCCTCAGTGGATAGAGCATCGGCCTACACACTGGAAAGTCCCAGTTTTGATTCAGATCAAGGGCACATGCCTGGGTTGTGGGCTCGATCCCCAGTGGGGGCGTGCAGGAGGCAGCCGATCAATGACTCCCTCATCATTGATGTTTCTCTCTCTCTCTCCCTCTCCCTTCCTCTCTGATTAAAATAATAATAATAAATTAAAAACATAAAATAAATTGTCACGGGAGAATGGTACGTGAAATCTGACTCCAGTGGAGAGTAATTTGAGCGGCAACCCTTGCCCCCCCCCCCCACCCCCCAGAAAGGAATGAAAATCTGAGTCGATCAAAGTCAGCACATTCCGCCAGGCACATTTTGTTGGGCTTTTTCGGAAAACAGTTCACAAGTCGGCAGCTTGTGCAATGTGGTCAACATGGAAGTAATTGAGAGTGTTTGTGAACTCAAATGCCCCTCCACCAATGTGTCTCCCATTAGAAAAAGACATCAGATGAATTAAATGCTCATTATATTTGAAGTGTGGCATCAAGCCATCATAATCCATTGTGCGTTTGCCAGTTTCCTGATTTTTTGGCTCCGTTATCCAGCCATCCTGCTGCGGTGTTTGTATATTGTTTGTGAGAAATATGTATTTGCCCCGCAGTGCAGCCACGCCGCTGATCCACATGCGATTGCTCCCGGCTGTGCTCGTGGAGCGCGTCCAGCGAGGAGCGAGGTCCCGTCACAAACAAGACCAGAGGGACCTTCATCTCCCCCGGACCCTGGCTCTGTTCGTGGTGTTTCTCCGTACGTGTAATTCCAGCCAGATTGCCAACAAGAAGACTTGTGTAGAGGAAGAACCGCCTGTTTTGAAGGCCAAGCTTATTATTTTATTTTACTTTACTTCATTTTATTTAGTTCTTACTTATTTGTATGTACATCTCTGGAATGATGGCCACATAAAACTTTGAATATAAAATTCTATGGAAGAAATATTTGGAGAGCACATGTTTTATTCTGGGATGGACAGCAAAGACCCATTGAAAAGGTCCCCTCGAAGTCACTTCACCAAGTAATTCTGAACTGATGTTCTGGTTTAGGAGACAAGGTGGTGAGAGATTACAGAACCGCTTTATCTTTTAGAAGACAGGTTGGTCTAAGAAAAAGCTTGTGTCTGCACAAGGGTATCTCTTCAAAGCTCAGCTTTCCTTCTGCACACACAGAACAGTGTCTCGAGCTAGAATGTTTGTTTGTTTGTTTTCCAATGGAGGGAGCAGCTACTATCCATCAGGATATATGGAGGAGGGGCCTTTGTATGGTCTATGTAATATTTTTTAAAACTCTATTGTTTCAAGTCATGCAAAATTGGAGCACATAGACAAATTTTACAAATTATTAGAGGGTATTGAAAAATGCTTACATATGCAACATAACTTATAATAGCATCTCTACTTTTCAAATATTCCAATTGTCTCTTAGGAAATATTTCTTTCTTTAAAAAGGTAATCACAGATCAGGCTTCTCTTTGTGAGGCAAAATGAAGTAAATAAATGAATTGTTCACACTATATCCATTATTTTTTTTAATTTTGTACAGAGAGGAAGGGAGAGAGATAAAGAGTTAGAAACATCGATGAGAGAGAGTCATCGATCAGCTGCCTCTTGCACACCCCCTACTGGGAATATGCCCACAACCAGGGTACATGCCCTTGACCGGAATCTAACCCGGGACCTTTCAGTCCCCAAGCCAACGCTCTATCCATTGAGCCAAACCGGTTTCGACTATATCCAGTTTTTTAATCAAAATTATTTAAACTGTAGATTTAATGAGTGCTCGGTTTTTGGCCACATACTTTTACAACTATTTCATAAATCAAACCTACTAATATTAGTGCTTATTTATTAATAGTGTCTCCATAGGAGGTCAAACATTCATTCAAATGGCTATTTTTTAACAATAACTTGGTGTTTAAAATCTTCAGGTGCTGGTTTCAGCCCGGAGTTTGGGACAGTTGGCTGATTTTGTTTCCTGTTTGGCACGCTATGTCCAAACCTTTCCTTCTTAGCCTCACATTGATGACTCCTAAACACACCAATGTTCTTCCAATCTCAGAGGCCTGTGAGGCTGCTGAGTGGTTTTCCACAAAAAGCGTCTGTCTTCCTCTGTTGCTCATGGAGGAGCAGCTCAGGTCTGCTCTGCCCACCCTGCTCCTCCCGCCGGGCAGCGTGCGGCCTGGAAGTCTCTGAGCTGGGTTCCGTCACTTCTCCCAATGCTATTGATGTAGCGCATGCATCTCAATGAAGTGCCAGGCACGTGCATGAGTGCGGGCTCAGCACAGAGAAACTGGTACCGAATCAGTGTCACAAACAAGGAGGCTGTGGGTCTCCATCACCAGCTCAGAAGAAAGAAAGAGTGACCGGTCTGCCTCACCAGACTCAGCCCGGTGCTGGGAACAAGTCCAGGTTTCCGCCCACTATCCGACCGCTTGCAGCACCCCGAGAAGGTGGTCCCCCGTGCCTCTCCGCCGCCGCCCTGAGGGGACTGAATTCTGCCATGAAATACAAGCCATGGGAAGGCATCTTTGGACCCTGAGGCCACACCAGGAAAACGGAAGTCAGACTAATAAGTGCCAATGACATGACTGGGGACAGGCAGGCCCTACATAACACTGTAAATACTTTAATATTTTAATTTTTAGTAAAATACCATTAACAGGAAGAAGAGAGAAACAAAATCTTAAAACCAACAAGAAACGCCACACACACCATTCCGCACGTCCGCCAGCGAGCAGGCCCTGACTGTGTTGGGAGATCTTTAGCAGCGGTTTCGACTACCTAGGTGCAACTCTCTGATGTGGAGACGCGCTCACCAGCTGCTTAGTCTGAAACCGTGGTGACATGGCGGGCAGCCCGGCCCAGCCTCCCCTCCCCGGACTCGGGCCTCCAAGGCTCATGGAGCGGACGCCAGAGCACAGGACACAGGGGAGCAGGCAGGACCGCACCCGCAGCACACAGCTTGCCTGGGACCTGGACACGGTGATGCCAGGGCCGCCTGAAGCATCCTCTGTGAGCACGCAGGCAGAGATCACACACAGGGAAGGGAACACCATGGGGGAAGCTGGGGGAGGAGGCTCAGGGGTCAGGAAAGTCAGGCCAGGAGGTCTGAGTAATGAGGCTGCCTCGGAACCACAAAGAGGAGCATTTGCAAGCATAACGATTATTGCTTGTCTCATTTTTGATTCTTATATTTCCAGTAGGACATGATCTCACTCATCTAGGGGAAATGGTGAACAACACAGACTGATGAACAAGAGCAGACCCAGAGATAAGGAGCATGGGTCAGACTGTTGGACCTCAGAGGGAGGGTGGGGATAAAAGGGAGAGATCAACAAAGGACTTATATGCACACATATGAGCCTAACCAGTGGTCAAGAACAATAAGGGGGCCGAAGCCGATTTGGCTCAGTGGTAGAGCGTTGGTCTGTGGACTGAAGGGTCCCAGGTTCAATTCCAGTCAGGGGCATGTACATTGGCTGCGAGCACATCCCCGGTAGGGGTTGTGCAAGAGGCAGCTGGTCGATGTTTCTCTCTCATTGACGTTTCTGGCTCTCTATCTCTCTCCCTTCCTCTCTGTAAAAAATCAATAAAATATATTTAAAAAAAAAAAAAAGCAATAAGGGGGTGGGGGCATGAGGGGGGTGGGGTATTGAAATGGGGGGTTGAGACAAATATGTGATACCTTAATCAATAAAGAAATTAATAAAAATAAAAAAATAAAGTAAAAGAAAAAAATGCATATTCCTCATCTTTTTAACACACCTCTTCCTGTAGCCTCGGTTTCCCCAGCCAACGTCACCTGCGGGGCCCTGGGGACAGTGCCCAGTGGGTAGCAGGCAATCAGTTCAGAGATTTACAAACCTTGCAGGGACTTCATGCATCTCACTGACATCTGTTTCTTGTGTAAATCCCATCCAGAGGCCCTGCCCAGAACCTCTCTCCCTGTCTTTCTCCCTCCTCCATGGCCTGTGCTTCCACCTTATTTACCCCTAGCCGTTTCTAAAGCCCCGAATACGATGATACAAAGAGAGCAGAGAGAAAGCCAAGATGCCCCAGAGAAACCACGTCTAATCTGTAGAACCAATGCGCCCGACACCCACAACCAGGGCACAGCAGGTTCCAGATTCAGCTGCAGCAGGCGATGCTACTTGCTGAATTAGAGCCACATTGTGGAAATCTGATATCTGTTACTGCAGACAAAACAGGGAAATTCCCAGGAGAGGAGGCATATGTGACAAAATACACCTAATTAATCCCAATAGAGGATCTCTGAAATGTTACTTATTCTTAAATATTTACTAAAATGTTAACATAAAGACTTTGGGTGGGAAATATTCACAGCCACCATGTACACAGCAAAGGAGCCCTCTGGGTTTGGTTATTCGTAATAAGGCCAAAGCTCCAAGGTCACACAGCCGGGGACCAGAACCAGCTCAGGTGCCTCTGTCTGTCTCTACAACCTGTGAGCTCAGGCCCTGGGCTGCGAAGGGTCTCCTCTTCCTCATGTCAGTCTTCTTGTTGTTTTTATTGAGGTCTTTTCATACTTTTTCTTAAAGGTATTGGGGTGACATCCTACATACTAAAAGCCTGATATGCAAATTGACAGAATGGCCTAATGACCAGCAAAACAACCAGCCGCTATGACTTGCACTGACCACCAGGGAGCAGACGCTCAATGCAGGAGCTGCCCCCAGCCCGCAGGCCCCAAGCCGGCCAAGGTGGGTGCCAGCAGGGGTCTCCCAAAATTGCCCCGCTGGTTGCCGCACAGAGGAAGGTGACTGTCAGTGGCAGCAGGGGGAGGGGCTGGCTAGCGGGCAGCGCCAGGCCACCCAAGGCAGGTGCCAGGGGTGCTTGCCCCAATGACCCTGCCAGTCTTTCCAGAGATCAGCCAGGCCTAGGGATCCTCTAGTTGGTTAATTAGACCATATCGGTTTCCAGTGTGCATTCCTACTTCACTTCCGTCTTCCTCCTGGCCTCCCACCACCACACACACCCTACCAGCACCGCACCCACTGACTGCTGCCCTGGAGAGAAGCACCATTCCTTGGCTCCTGGGACATCGGCCCGCAGAGCCCTGCGGGGCCCTGAGCCACGCTCTCCCCGGATCACACACGTGAATTCCAATGGGTGGACCCCGGAGGGGACCAGGCAGCACATTCACTCCATCGGCCCTGGCCTTTAGGCGGTTCGAGTGCCTTTGAAAGGAGAGGGAATAAAGTGACTGCTGATTAAGCAGCGGGGCTGACATGGGAATGGGGTCCTCCATTGTTTGGAAGTCACTTGGCACAGACGACTTTTAACATGTAAATGGCGACACCAATACTGACAACACAATAGGGCGAACGTGGCTGCCCGGCCACAAAGGCAGCCGAAGAGAAGCTTATGGGAGCCGCAAAGGGAAAGAGAGCAGCTGTGGGAGAGAGGGAATCCGAGGGGCGGTAGGAGCTACCTTCAATTTATGCCTCTGAAATTATTGTTAGCTCCTGGAAAGGTTTTTTTTTTTTTAATTTCTTTATTGACTAAATTATCCCATAATTGTCCTCAACCCCCCATTCCAATCCCCCACCCCTCCCCAGTCATGCCTCCACCCCCCTATTGTCCTTGGTCACTGGTTAGGCTCATATGTGTGCACACAAGTCCTTTGGTTGATCTCTCCCTTTTATCCCCACCCTCCCTTTGTCTCACCCATGGCTCCTTATCTCTGGGTCTGTTCTTGTTCATCAGTCTGTGTTGTTCACCATTTCCCCCATTCTCCCTCACTGGCAGGAATGATGCTTAAGCTGTTGCTTAAGCCTCTTCCGTTTCCAGACAATTTCCTGGGGGCGGAGCCGGGCATTGGGTAGGAAGGGATGGATTCACTCCCCGGGGTCCAGTTGTCCTGGCGGATCGAGGTTTCTAATTACGTTAATGAAGAAGTAAGTGATGGCCATGACCCTGAGAAAAAAGCCACAATTTATATTTTAAAATGAAACCACTTCTGGAAACAAAGAGGGTGAGGAAGCAGGGAGACGAGACCACTGAGAGAAAAGGAAGTCTGGGACTCTCCATCACAGAGCCATCACCAGGGGCAGGCTACCTCACACGCCGCCCGCAGTCCTCCCTTCCACTGGCCCTGCAAACATAGGTTCCCCTCGTCCCAATCAGGCATGTTGCTGTGCGTTTAAATTTTGGGGGGAGAGAAAGGAAGCAGGGCAGACCTCCGTGATTTGGGTCTCTGCAGCCCCTGGCCCTCTGTGTCTGGACGCTCCGTGGTCCTGCTGTGCCATTTGGCATCATGGCCGGGCTGCCCGGTTCTCCCTCCCACTCCTCCCCTCATGTCCTCCCCCTCCTGCTTCCCTGGGAGTTCCAGGCCTTCTCGCTGCCTCTGCACAGGCTGCCCGCCCGCTCCGGCCTGAAGGGACCCAGGGAGACAGCCTGCCTGCCAGACGGGGCCCAGAGCCTCAAGGTCTTTAAACAGTCAAGACAATGTGACCTGTCCGTCCCACACTCTGTGTTCAGTAACTCCGAGTCCAGAGCCCAACCTGTCAGCCGCTCCTCCACGCACAGTCTCTGAAAAAAACCAGTCCTGGCTTTACAACGGGCCTGGCCCCCGGGGCCCGTCTCCATTCAGTCACAGAGAACAGTGGCTGCAAGAACATCCGTGCCTGTGGAGTCTGCCCTGCACCTGCCTCTTAATAAAACCCGCCCGTTCTCCCACCCCGACTCTTAACCCTGAATGGACGTGAGTGTGGGAACGAGGAGTCTCGCCACGGTGGGTTTTACCAGGGGAAGAGAGGGGCGTTGGGTGGGGGGAGACGGGAATGCTCTGAGTCGGGGTGCAGGAGAGGTGCTCACTGGCTGGAAACCCATCGCCTTCCCCGTCGCCACTGGAAACCTACCGCCCGTGTTCCTAACAGGGAAGCCGGAAAGTGCACTTAAAAACGGATATAGTTCCCAACACCCAACGGCACAGTCCTCTCCAGCACAGAAGGGAGCTCCTCCATCTGGGAGCACGTCTGCAGATCCGACCGTAAACAGAGCTTAAGGGGGATTACTGAGCGCTGCCTCCCCGGATTCCCATCCGCCACGCCGAGGCCGTTAGAGCCATGTCTGCTCATTGTTTGGCTGAGGCCCCCACTGGCCCGAGCAGCAAGGAAAGGAAATACCTCTGTGGATGTGAAGGGAGAAACAAATCTGCAATGATTTTCTATTTCTACCTGCTGTTCTGTATAGAAATGTCAAGAGTCTTCACAGAACTGTCACAATTAAAAAGTAAGTTTAGTGCCCTGGCCAGTGTGGCTCAGTGAAGGTGCCCATGCGTCTCCGTGGAGGATGGAGCGGCTCCATGCGCAGCCCCCGGCGGGTCTGACCGCCCCTGGCCGCCTGCAGATGGGCACCCAGAGCCTGGAGCTGCGCCCGCCGCCTCTCAGACCGCAGCGGGCCTCCTCCTGATGTGCCGGAGGTTCATCTGAGGTTTTCAGAAAGTGCTGACCAAGATCCTGTTTTGAAAGTGTGTCTACAGACTCCCATCCCTCTGAGCCTCTGTTGAATCCTTGAAAAGCACAGCAGTTACTCAACTGAGAGAGAAATCTCTCCGCACCAAACAGCTTGGTTTCCTCTGTGCCTCCAACGGGCCCCCAGCTGCCCGAGGGCCTCCCCCTCGTTGCCAGTGCCGTGTGAGGAGCTGACACAAGAGGATGGGTACCACCTGGTCCCCCACGCAGCACCCGCAAGATCCCCCCGGACAGAATGTGCAGAGTCAGAGCTGAGCCCGGGCAGTGCAGACCAGCGTGACCGGCAGTGTTATTCCCTGGAAGCCGTCTGGTCACAGGAGCCGACGTGGATTGAGTGCTTGCGATGCGGCGGACATGGCAACTGGGATTCCAATCGACTGAGCAAGTGCCTGAGGCCACTGAGCCAGGCAGCATAGGCTCATGTCCCCGTTCGCGACTGTCACCCCGAGCTGACCGGACAGCTCGGGAACCGGGGCGCGGTGGCTGAGATCCAAGGTCGGGGTACCTGTGGGGATGGTCCTCGGGGCCACTGGAGGTCTGGCCTGTGGCGACACGGCCGGGTCCCTCCTGGTCTCACCAGGTGCCAGAGGACTATCTACAGGTATAAGGTCACGTCCAATGCATCTCTCTGTGTCCTCTTTTAGGGGAACACTGCCACCGTGTCCTGGGCCGCGCGAGCGTGTGGAGCTGTGGGTGTGCCCGGTGGTCCGCTGGCTCCCAGTCCCCCTGCCACGCGGGCCCACCCCCCTCCCCAGCTCTCCGGGGCTCCGTGTAAACACCAAATCCCCCACAGGAGAGCCTCCTTCTGCCAGCACAGGGGGTAGGATTACTAATAGAAGGAAGAAAGCAAAAGGGGATTCGGCAATTTCCATGAGCTGGGAGGCAGCATGTCCACGTGGCTGGCTGGCCAGCACTCCCAGGGATGTGGGCTGGTGCGGGAAGCTGCCTCAGCGATGCCGAGAGCCGGGCACCAGCCGGGAGGGGCGGAGGGGGGACGCCTCTACTCTGCCCACGCACAACGAGAAACAGGTGACCCCCCCGCCACCCCGATCTCCCCCGTGACCCGGAAAGAGAGATGGAGTTAATTTTTTAGACGGCAAGGATGGAGCATGCTTCTGAGACTCACATAGGCCATTTGGTCGCTGTTCCTCTGCTTGGGAGTCAGTGAGTTTCCTGCTTAAAAGAATTAAGGTAACAAAACTCTCTCAGGTCCTGACCTCATTTTTGTTTCTTAAGAAAGAAAGAAAGAAAGAAAGAGAGAGAGAGAGAGAGAGAGAGAGAGAGAGAGAGAGAGAGAGAGAGAGAGAAAGGAAAGAAAGAAAGAAAGAAAGAAAGAAAGAAAGAAAGAAAGAAAGAAAGAAAGAAAGAAAGAAAGAAAGAAAGAAAGAGGCGGAGTTTTAATTTTCTTTTAAAAATATGGAATGGGCTCTGAACACACGTCTACCTGTGCTGTGTCCTCCACCCCCACCTCATGTTCCCCATGTCCTGACAAAGCGGCACATCATATTCGAAGGAAATATTTAAAACTAAAAAAAGGCAGGCAGAAACCAGTTTGGCTCAGTGGATAGAGCGTCAGTCTGCAGATTGAAAGGTCCCAGGTTCGATTCCGGTCAAGCCGTACCTTAGTTGTGGCCACATCCCCAGTGGGAGGCGTGCAGGAGGCAGCTGGTCGATGACTCTCTCTCTCATCTATGTTTCTAACTCTCTCTCTCCCTTCCTCTCTGTAAAAAAATCGATAAAATACATTTTAAAAAATAAAATAAAATAAAAAAGGCGGGCTGGTAAGCACAGTGAGTGGTGTTCTCACAGATGATCTGAGAGAAGCTGTAGGCCACCCAGGGGAGAGGCCGCAGCCGCTGGGCCCGCTGGGGTTGGGGGGGGGAGGGAGGATTGCGGGGGGCAGGGACCTGGCTGGCAGGGAGTTGGGGCTCCACAGGGCAAAGCTGCCTCGGTCTCTTTCAGGCAGTGAGCTCCCTCTGTGAGGCCCTCGCCTTTTCCTGGGACACTGGTCAACGCCCCTGCCACTGAGCCATCTGGCGTAGCTCATGTTCTGTGATGAGACTCCGTTCCTGCTGAACCAGATTCCCTCCCCTTTGTGATGCCGTGGGTGGGACAGAGGGGGCGCTGGAGGGGCTGCCCGTCCCGGGTCTCTCTGCTCCATCTGGAATTCGTCACGGCCTGAGCTCCCTGCACTGCGGCGGTGTGGCTTCGCGGTAAATGCGTGCATTCAGTCTCTCGGCCGCGGTCCGCTCCGTTCACAGGAGGCTGCGTGCCCATTCAGGCCGTCCCGTCTGGGCGGGCTGACACCCCTCTCCGAGGGGGCGCTGCATTCTCAGGGCCTTTGATGCCGCTCGCTTTCCCCCCCTTCGCCCGGCTTCTGTGCCGGGACCGCCTGTGGGACCCGGACCGCACATTCTTCCCACGTGAGTCAGAGCGGCCGTCCTGGGAACTCCCACTGGGGGGGAGGGGAGGGGGGCAGCCAGGACCCGGCCTCCTGGGGGGCGCTGCACTGAGACCCTGGTCTGCAGAGTGGACCAGCCGGGCTCAGACACTCCTTCCGGCTTTTTCTTTTCTTTTTTACATCCTCACCCTCAGGTATTCTTCCATTGATTTTTAGAGAGGGTGGAAGAGAGAGGGAAAGACAGAGAGAATTATGGATATAAGAGGGACACATCAGTTGGTGGCCTCCTGCATGAGACTGGGATAGGGCACATGCCCTTGACTGGAATCGAACCCTTTGGTCTGGACGCTCTATCCACTGAGACACACCGGCCAGGGCTCACTAGGGCTTTTGCTAGGAAACCTATTTCTGCTAATCCGGGGCCTGCGAGCCTGTGGGGGGAGGCTGGCCCCCTCACTGTGCCTCCTTCCGGGGAGGAAGGCGTGGGGGAGGGGGAGGGTCCGCAGTAAAAAGACCGGGAGCCGCTCTGCCCACTGAGCATCTGACCTCACTGAGCAGCCTCATCACAGCCGGGGTGGCCCCACGCCCGGGCCTCCGGGGCTGTGGACAGAGGGGGTCATCCCGGACTCCTGGCTCACTTTGTCCACCCCACCCGCAGAGCGGACCTGCTGAGTTCTCGGCGGGAATGAAACATGGGGTCCGCCGGCTCCGATGTGTCTCCCATGGGCATCCCAGGGCCGCTGCCCACCCCGCGGCCCCTCTGCAGGGGCTCCCACAGACCCCCACCCTCACCCCGCGGCCCCTTCTGCAGGGGCCCCCCCAGGCCGGCTCTGCCCAGGTCCCACAGGAGCCGTGAATGGGCGGCCCGCCCCCCGCGGTGCCTGCTGACATGGCACAAACACGCCCGCCCCCAGCACAGAGCGCTCCATTGAAAACTCGGAGAAAAGGGACTCCAGGAATGCTGTTTCCCAACACTCTGTCTGCGCCACAGAAAGGGTTTTATCTTGCAAATGAAGCAGAAAAGCAATAACGGGAGACATCATTACGGAGCCGCTCTGTGGGAAGGAGCACACAATGCCGTGCTGGCTCAGAGGGGGCTTCGGAAACACCAACGCGGGCCGCAGTGTCACAGGCCGGGAGCCTCCGGCCTCGGGGCTCCAGAGGGGGGCGCCCCTGGGGGCTCCTCCTTAGCCAGAGAGCGTGAGCAGGATGTGCAGGAATGAGGCAGCGCCGCCCAGAGTGCCTGTGTCCCCCCATCGGTCCGCATGCTGCTGTCCCACAGGGTGCAGAAGCAGAGCTCAGCATACTGAGTAGTTTTTTTCCACAACCAACTCCGAACCCCAGCTCCTCTGTTCAGCAGGGAGTTAAAGACACACAGGACTTCATTTCCGAGTTAAGGAGACTGAGGTCAATCACAGGACCGACAGCAGGGGGCAGGGCCCACCAGAGGCAGCCAGGGGGACCCGAGGAGGGCCCATTCCTGCTATGCTCCCCGTAGGCCTGAAGGGACCGGGGCCCCGGGGACGCCCGAGGCGGAGGAAGGAGCCCTGTTTGGGAGCAGACACCGGGCTAATGCACAGCCGGGGATGAAAGCACGTGGTTTCCGATGGTGGCTACGAATCAGTCCCAGCTTAACCCCAGATGGAGCCACGGCTTAAACATGAGTAAAGCCGTCATTTACTCGCTCATCTTTGCGTTTGTGGCCAGCCCAGATGCCTCTCCGAAGGCTTAGGTGAAGATAACACATGACTAAGTTGCACTGGCAGGACAGAAGAGAAGCAAATGCAGCAGGCTTAGTGTGAAGTCCTGCGAATGCTATAGAGCAGGTAAACAGAGGCGATACGCTTCTCAGCAGAAGTTTCCCCCAAATGTACAGGAAATGCCACACATTTAGAATAAGATTGCTAAACTAAAAGTATTGAAGAAAAATGTCAAACTACTGAATGTGAAAATATAATTTAAAGCTGCAGCAATTAAGTGTTCTGGGTCAGAGATAAAGGAACTTAAGAGTGAAACAAATAAATAGTCCCAAGGTAGGATCAACTTCCTATAATAGTTGGTATTTAAAACTAATAATATTTCACACAGTAGAAAAATAGATTATTCAATAAATGATGTTAGAATAACTGAGTAATCTTTGGGGGAAAATAAATTGAACCCCTCAGTCACTCTCTTCAACAAAATTAATTCCAGGAGGATAAGATACTTAGAATCTAAAGAAAAAGAAAAATGGTGCATGTTTTACATAATCTCCATATGGGGCAAGTTTTTTCAAACAAGACTAAAAGCAAATAGTAGGTAACAATACATCTAATTTGACCATAGCGATATGCTATACAGTTAAAACACATTTAAAAATTAGGAGAAAATATTAAAAAATAAATGACATAAAGGGGAGATTTGATGTCAGAAACATGAGAGCATTTGCAGTAAGAAAAAGTGAGTTGCCAAAACCGGTTTGGCTCAGTGGATAGAGTGTCAGCCTGTGGGCTGAAGGGTCCCGGGTTTGATTCCGGTCCAGGGCATGTATCTTGGTTGCGAGCACGTCACCAGTGGAGGGTGTGCAAGAAGCAGCTGATCGATGTTTCTCTCTCATCGATGTTTTTAACTCTCTATCCCTTTCTCTTCCTCTCTGTAAAAAAAATCAATAAAATATAAAACAACAACAATATTTTTATTAGTATGGTTGACTTCCAAGCTCTGTGCAATGAGGAGCACTGTTACTGAACTGTCACAGGCGTGTGTAACGTATGCATGCTCTCTTATCCCAACCTTGTAGGCAAGAAACCAGAGCTGACATATGAAAGAGCGCTGGGACTTTACTTGTCTGACTCCTAAATCTGCTCTCATCACCCACAAAATAGGAAATGCCAGAATCCGCCCCCTGCCTCCCCCTGGGAGCTCCGAGACCAGTCCCACTGGTGTCACAGGGGAATTCTTCAGAAAAGCCGAATCTAAGCCACAGCCACACCCCAGAGTCAGAATTGCCTGTGCACAGATTCCCACAGACTCCTGTGCCTTTCAGCTTTGATAATCACTCCAGCCTATCAGAGTTGGATCATCATTAACTTTGATTCATAAATACTAAACAAAAAACATTAAAAATGACTATTCGCTGATACAGACAGCAAAGGTCTGGATGGGAGGAGAAAAGCATATGGCAAATGTGCGTTTGGAAACCTCTGAGGGGTTATGAGGAATTTTGTCAATAAGCAGCAAATTTTTTAGATGGTTTGACCTTCTGGGGATTTATGCCAATCGGAAGTCCACAGGGACACACTGTGTGATTGCCCCATGGCTCCTGAGACAAATTACTGCAGTCTTAGTGGCTTAACAGAAACCCGGAGTCCCGCAGTCCTACCCTGGGTGGACGCACTGAAAATGAAGGCATCCCGGAGCTTCCTTCTCTCCTAGGCTGCAGGGAAGAACCCCTTCATTCACCTACTCACTTGCCTGTCCAACCTCTAGAGGGCGCCTGCATCCATCTGCTCTTGGCTTCTCTCCATCTTCAAATCTCTCTCCCTCTCTCTCTCTCTCTCTCTCTCTCTCTCTCTCTCTCTCTCTCTCTCTCTCTCTCTCTCCCCCTCCCTCTCTTCTCTGACACTGGCCTTCCTGTCTCCCTCTTATAAGCACTTGTGATTACATTAGGGCTACCTCTCATCACAAAATTCGCACCTACCGTGTCCCCTTGACTGTGCGAGGTGGCACACTCACAGGTCCCCAGTCTAGGAAGTGAGAATGTTTGGAACGCATTATTCTATCTTACACACACACACACACTACGAGGTTTTTGTTGGTTGGTTTGTTTTTATCACAGTGGTATTTTCACAGGGAACAATTAAGAACACAATGTCCATTCATATAGGGACTGTGGTATTTTCATGTAATGTCACACTGTGTGGCCATCTAACATTATGATGATCAGCTCTATTCATTAAGGAAAATATTCCATACTTTGGTGCTACAGAAAAAGCTGGTCACAAACCAGTTCACATACAGAAAAGTCAAGTAAATCTAGAGAGAGACAAAAGAGAGACAGGGAGATACACTCGGCTCCCTGTCACCGTTTCCCTGTTTTATTTTCTGAAGGCGGCCCGATGCCCTCTGGTCTCGCTCCGACACCTGCACCAGCCCACTCTCTTCCTCCGAAGTCCCGCGGGGCCGCGTCATGTGGATGGAATTAAACTGGAGGTCAGGTGATGGGTCTGCCGAACTATTCTTCACAACTTCTCCCAAAACACACAGACGCTTATGCACACAAATGCTTGGATCCGACCTTCAAAGGTCCCCTTTGGCCTTCAAGTTGTGTGTCTCCATTGGGTGGGCTTTCTCACACCCGTAACAAAACAGGAAGTCCTACACTGCTGGGCTTGTGTGAGAAAATTCACAGGTTGCAACAGTGCCTGGCCATCCCCCTTTCCCCGACACTGTAATATTTCCCTGTGTCTTCAATATACTTCCACTAAACCGTCTTAATGCCTTGTCATTCCAGGTGGCTATTTGAAAGGCTGTGTCTTCCATCAATTTATCTTCCACCAGATAAATATCACCATCACTCCATGTTTCCTCTGCAAAATGTAAACAAATGGGGGTGGGAAGTGGGAGACTGAGGACCTAGCTGAGAGCCATGAAGTATTTTCCATCTGTTTCTAGGTAATATGTTTTCTGTTTTCAGTAAAGGCCCCCAAAAAATAATAAAATAAAATTAAAATTAAAGTGATCTTAAATAAAGTCAACAGATTCCTTGTAAAACAAAGAAAAATTAGAGAGAATCTCAGACAGTCTTGCATTTATATAGTTTATAGAATTACTACAACAAATATTAAGGAACAAAAATAGAGTACCTTATTGTAAAATATGAACTTTAACCTTAAGTTCTAGAGAGGAATTTTTTAAAGTTTCTTTTTAAAATATTATATGACTTGAAATAACTATGAATTCAAAAATTTCCCCCAAGCGTGTGTCCCTGCTTCCAGGGCCAGTGGCCTCCTAATTGTATATGTTCTATGTCTCTGACTTAATCACTTACTGTTAACACATGTCAGCAATAATTCAGGGATAAACAGTCTGAAGGAAGGAAAAGAAATGGTAAAATTAACGCTGCATCCTTCTCATTCTTCCTTCCCAGCTTCCCTAATCAAGTTGACATCTTGAATCATTTCCAGAAAGGACTCTTAGAAAACAACCCCTAGATATCTACCTTCTGCTTATTCTTTATCAGGATGCCATCTCTGGTCCAGCATAGCCCCCGTAGATGTTCAGTGTCGGTTAGAATGCCCCTTGTTGTCCTTAGAGCTTAAGGAAGAGAAGCAGGGTCAGGAGCAGGGTCAGGCAGGACAGAAGTCAAGAGTTAGAAATAAACAGAGGAAGTTCCACGGGGCTCGGACGATTGAAAACATGTGCCATAAAAACGTTCAAAGGATCCCCAGAGGGCTCCAGGGATAAACACAGGCAATGGCTTGTCCCTTAAAAACCCCACTTACCTGAAGCTATAAACGCAAATGTATAACATCTCCTGGGTAGAAATATGAAAAGAAAACCATTGGTGTTTCATCCCCTTAGTTAGTAGGAATGAAACTTCCAGTGCCCATGACCCTGGAGGTTCACAACCCAGCTCTGAGAGTCCTCAAACATCCCCTTGTCCCGGTGCTTGATAAAAAATTAAAATAATAATAATAATAATTATTATTATTATTATTATTATTATTATTATTATAGTACCCCCTTCATGGAAGTGTTAAATGAATAATATGTGTAAATCCTTACAACCATTGCTGCTCACACAGGCAATGCTCATTAAATGCCAGATACTATTATCAATTTTGTTATTGTTATCATCATTATTCTAATGAGAGTGGTCATTGAAGGGGTGGGCATTAACAACTGCAACCTGTAAGAAACTAGCAGCCATGAACCCGTGAGAAATGACATTTGTTGCCACAATGAACCTGTGATACTCCTTCAAAACACAACCAAGACAGCCGAGAGAGAGCATTGTCAACAAGTGCTGAGAGGGCTAAGATTTCAAATACAGGCTATGTCTACTACTTGTGACAACAGCACTTAGGAGTTTGGGAAATAATAAACAGAAATACATTTTTAGAATGTAGAATGTATAAAACAAAACACAACAATCCAGAAGGCCAGAAATAAAGAATGGAAATTGGAGGGGAAATGGAGTAGGAAGATTATTAAAGAAATACTGGGCTTCAGGTCATGATGGCATAGATACTTGAATCCTCCCACAACCACACCAAAATTACAACTAAACTAAAGAACAACCACCATCCAGAATCACCTGAAATCTAGCTGAATGAAAGTCCTACAATTAAGGATATAAAAATAAAAATTAAAAAATCCACATTGAGACTGGTAGGAGGGACAGAGAGGAGGAACAGAGAAGAAGGATGTGTTTATCCCACACCCACATGTGCCAGTTAAAAATAGGGAAGGATGGATGCCTCAGCTGCAGAGGTCCCCTCTGAGGAGTGAGGGGTCCCAGCCCCATACCAGGCCCCCAAGCTCAGGGTTTCACTGTCAGGAAGAGAAGTCCCCGTAAATTCTGCCTGTAAAAACCAGCAGGGATTGTGTTGATACGGAGGCTACCAGAGTTCCAGGCTGTTCCTCTTAAAGGGCCCAGACTTGCTCTCTCTGAGCTCCAACACCATGGTAGCAACTAGAAAGGCTCCAGAGCCAAAGCTGTTGGGCAGCTTGCCCCAGAGAAGTGCTGGCAGAACAGTTGTTCCTTTACTGAGCATGCCCCGTGCTGACACAGGTGTGAGCCATACCTGAGCTGCCATAAACCTGGCTCATGGTGTTACCCGTGCCCTGGGATTCCCTGAGACCTCACCCCACCCAACAGCCTGTCTTGGTTCATGCTTTAGACTACCTTAATTTCTCTCAAACAAGCAGCATCTGGCCTCAGAGTACTGCATACCTCTTGCAAAGGAGCCATAGGCCTACCACCAGCAGCAGCTGGCCACAGTTAGCAGATTGGCCTCTCTCCAAGCCCAGTAAAAGTACCCTGTTTCCCTGAATATAAGACACTATCTTATTTTCGGGGAAACAAGGTAGTAGGCATCCTCAGATGGCTTTGTAGATCATTCCAGAAGGCCCCAGGAGGACACTGGTGGCAGTTAACATTGTCCTGCACCTCCCAGAAGGTCCCAGAGCCAGCCTTAGATCATGACACAGTGGGCAGCCTTAGATCATGACAAAGCATCACCCAACCACCTCCACAAGCAACACACTCAAGGGGTGAATTCAATGGTACCTGAGCCCTAATGAAGTGAATCCTGCTTTGTGGGGCTGGGAGAGCACAGTGGATCCTCCACAGTGGTCACAAATAGTCCTCACGGTCCATCAGCCAAGTGGTCAATCACTCCCATTGGTGCGCCTCAAGGCTCAACTACAATAGGAGGGTGCATACAGCCCACATGGTGCTATCTAGAGCACCCAGTTCAGGTGACTGGAGAGGCTGTGCCATGGACTTGTAGGACACCTACTACATAAGACTACTCTACCAAAACCAAGAGATGTCACAGCTCTACCTAATACATAGAAACAAGGACAGGAGACAGCCAAAAAAAAAATGGAAGCAATGAAACAGGCCCCTCCCCCATCAAAAAAAGAAAAAAATCCAGAAAAATAACTAAACAAAATGGATACAAGCAATCTACCAGTTGCAGAGTTCAAAACACTGGTTATACAGATGCTCAACGAACTTAGGGAAGAGTAGATAAACTTAATATAAACTTCAACAAAGAGATAAGAAACATAAAAATGGAGATAAAAAACAATCCAGAAATGAAGAATACACTAACTGAAGGAATCAACAGTAGAGTAGATGGAGCAGAGAATCCAATCAGAGATTTGTTAGATAAGGGAGCAGAAAATACATCAGAACAGCAAAAAGAAAAAAGAATTCTAAAAGAGAAGACAGTATAAGGAGCCTCTGGGGCAACTTCAAGTATATCAACATTCACATCATAAGGGTTCCAGATGGAGAAGAGAGAAAGCAAGATATTGAAAACTATTTGAAGAAATAATGACAGAAAACATCCCCTACATTGTGAAAGAAATGGACATACAAGTCCAGGAAGCACAGAGTCTCAAACAAGATGAACCCAAAGAGGCCCAAACCAAGACACATAATTAAAATGTCAAAGGTTAAGACAAAGAAATTATCTTAAAAGCAGCAAGAGAAAAAGAGTTATCTACAAGGGAGCTCTCATAAGACTGTCAGCTGACTTTCCAACAGAAACTTTGCAGGCCAGAAGGGATTGGCACAACATATTCAAAATGATGAAAAGCAAGAACCAACAACCGAGATTATTCTTCCCAGCAAAGCTATCATTTAGAACTGAGGAATAATAAAATGACCATAAATATGTATCTATCAGCAATTACTTTGAATCCAAATGAATTTAATGCTCTAATCAAAAGACATATAGAGGCTGAATGGATAACAAAAACAAGACCCTAACCTATGCTTTCCATAAGAGACTCACACAGACTGAAAGTAAAGGGATGGTAAAATATTTTTCATGACAATGGAAACAAACAAACAAACAAACAAACAAACAAACAAAAAACTGGGGTAGCAAGATTTATACCAGACAAGATACAATTTAAAACAAAGGCTATAACAAGAGACAAAAAGGACTCAGTAGTTCCACTTTGGTGCATTTGTCTGAAGTAACCCAAAACACAAAATAAAAAAAGACATATATACATCCATATGTCTATTGCAGCATTATTTACAACTGGCAAACACAGGTCTGCCTTGTGTCTATGAGTCTGTTTCTGTTCTGCTTGTTTGTTTCTTTTGTGTGTTTTTTTAGATTTCACACATAAGTGAACCATCTGGGATTTGATTTTTTTTCTGTCTGACTTATTTTATTCAGCACAATACCTTCTAGGTACATCCATGTTGTTGCAGATGTCAAGACTTCATTTATTTTCATGGCTGAATCATGTTCCATTGTATATATGCACCACTTCTCTATACATTCATCTATTGAAAGACAACTAGGTTGTTTCATCTTGGCTATCTATATATATAAAAGCCTAAGCAACATTTATGACTAGATGACTGGATGACCGGATGGTAGCTATGATGCACACTGACCACCAGGGGGAAGACACACAATGCAGGAGCTGCACCCTGGTGGTCAGTGCACTCCCACAGGATCTGCCCCCTGGTGGTCAGTGCCAACCTCCCATGGCTGGTCAACCTCCCACAGCTGGTCAACCTTCCACAGCTGGCCAACCTCCCATGGTCCCTCTCCCTGGCTGGCCAATCTCCAGCAGTTCCTTCCCCCAGCCAGCTGGCCCTGATTGTCAGCCAGGCCAAGGGACCCCATTCATTCATGAATTCATGCACTGGGCCTCTAATTTTAATTTTAAAGTTAAAAATATATATTTAATAAAGAAATAATGAATGAAAACTTTCTAGAGCTGAGGAGCACTACACATCTTCAGACTCAAAGGACTAATCCTTCAGAGCAATTAAAATTAAAAACAAACAAAAACATTCTCATGAAATTTCAGAAAATTGAGAACAGAGAGAATTGAAATTGAGAGAACAAAATTTATAAGAGATTTCGCCAATAATTCTTTTCCAAAACAGGTTGGACATTAGAGTCAACAAAACTCCTGATTGAATCAAGCTATATAAGTTTTTATTTCATATTTCTCTTCTTCCTGTTTTATATATAATTTCTAGTTAAGCACTTAACAGAAATGATCTATACATCTACCAATGAAGAGGACAAAAAAAATCCAGAAACTAGTTTTCAGTCTTCTAACCTCCCTGCACTTTCTACTTAATGAGAGTGAAAATGAGGAACTGTTACTACAGACCTGTCATTAAGCCGAAGAGAAGGCCATTTCATAGGCATTAAACTCCTGCCGTCCGCCAAATGTTCCTGCTCGCTCAACTCTTGGGAGGGTAATTACTGCTCTAAGATTGCTAACGCAACAGAATATGACTTTATCTATTTTCCTGCAGGCTGAGCATTTTAAAATGTTTTTAAGAGTTCACTTTCCAGGCTCTTTATTGGATTTATGAGAATTAAGGTGGCATTACTGCATCACCTCAATCAAATCTGATCATGCATTCCTTAGCCTAGTAAAAACACTGCAATAATAACAACAACTTTGTTTGCTGTGAGGCATTTTTAATTGCAGAGGGTGCATGGCTGTAATTGAATTGCACCCATTTTTGTTGACATTTTAATTATGCCATTAGCCAGAAAATAGACATTATGAAACTCTGAAAAATAATCTTTGTTGGTTTAGAACCAACTATTTTTAGCCATTCTTAGAAAGAGTCCATTAGTCCTACAATCCTTCAAACATGGTAGAATATTTTTTAAATTCAACTTCTTTTCCCTTAATGTATCTAATATTTTCCCTAATTTATTAATTTCCCCCTTGAATGTCTCAAGAAAAATCAAATCTTTGCACTTCTCACCCTTAATCTGACCCTCATTTTGGAAGCTTTCTTTGCTCTTATGTTTGTACAAAGATACCCACATCACATGGTTCAGAGAATCCCCAAACTTTTAAAGCTCGTGGCTTTTGATCTTGACTCTGTGGCCATAAAAAAATACATGGGAAATGTTATGATGATACTGAAAAGTGTCCCAAAAGTAACAGAAAAGTCCCATTAAAGCCTAGTTCTAGATGGATGTGGGGCTCTCATATAGGTCCTAGGAGGAGAAGAAGGCTACTAATCGCCAGGGAGTCAGCCTCAAATGCAGCTCCACAAAAATGTGCAAAGCCCAGCAAGAACTCCCACAGACACGGAAAGAGACCCGTATGGAGTGGAGCTCTCACTACATCGGAGAGAAGGGAGAGCACTGGGTTGACCTGGGAGTGCTGAACCCTGAGGAATGACCCCAAGCCCATCCTGCCCTGTGCCTCCGCTATGGAGGACCAGAGCAGGCGTGTTCCCGGCAGTAGGTGTAGGAAAAGCGGGAGCGCTGTGGCTACCTCAGCCTCAAATCATTTTAAACTTTCCCCGATGGAGACAACGATGGAGGTGAGCTTGCTACCTGGGCTTCAGTCCCTCCGGAGGCAGGTGAGGGTGGCTGGCCAGAGGACAGCGGTTCTCTCACTGAAGCGGCATCAGAGAAGGCTGGGGTTCCACTCCCCTTGTGGTTTAAGTCCTCTCCGTGGCTTATCCTCTCCTCTAGCATCCTTTTCTGTCTTTATCCTCTCCATGTCATAATATGTCATTTCAAAGATCTGTAACTGTAAGACACATCATCAGGAATAAGACATAGAACCCCGATATTAAAATTACCCCAAACTCAGAATTATAAACGTGTGAATTTTCGGTACCTGTCAATCGGACACGTAACAGTCACCGTGCACGAATGATCCCCAGTAGTTTTATTCACATCTCTATCCCGTCAGCCTGCCTACTGGCCATCTTCCGGTGTACATCCTTCCTCACTTTTCCTTACTTTTTTTCCCCAGGGGGTAGGGGGCGGGGGAGAGCTATGAATGACTTCTTTGTTTATCTTCTCTTTACTATTCACAGAAATAGTAAGTAGGTTTATCCCTCTCCAACTCAGAGATGCCCTTTAACCTCCATTAACTACAGGCACACCACCCTGTATGCATACAGTCCTCGGCACCATCTATGTGCATCCTTGTCATCCCTTCTCTCCTTTCCAGGTCCCATGATCATGGCCTGGTTCCTGGAACGCCACCTCCTGCTCCTAGACAAGGACAAGGACAAGGACAGGAAGCAGGGGGAGGAGCATCCTGTGAGAGCCCTCAAGTCGGATTTCCCCATTCACCGGACTTCCTGCTTTCACCTCTTGGTCCGTGGCTTACTGAGTACCTCCGTGTGGCTCTTTTCTTCATCCATAGACTGAGGTTAAGAATGGCCTGTCTCGGGTGAAGTGATTGTGAATATTAATTACACTAAGGAATACAGGCAAAGTGTTAGAGCCACATTTGGGGTTCCAGCCATTCTAGCATTCAAAGGGTATTAGCCATTAAGATGCCACATTCCAATCCACTTGACATCCATGGGTTAGTATCAGCCTTACTAAAATATGCATTAATTCAACCATTAAATATTTAGCAACTGAGTGTCTGTTGTGTAGTAGGTATTTTTCTAAGCACTAAGAATGCAGCAGTAAATAGAACCAACAAATTTACTGACAAATGGGTGAGTTAGGGGGAGATACAGACAACAAACAAAAAGAGAAACACATGAAAAAATGTCACAACAATGACTTAATGTTATTATAAAGATGATACAGTAGACATGAAGGCTATGGCTATGTTGGGAGGTTAAAGAAAACATCAAAGGAGGTGACATATGTCTTTCTAACAGTGTCATGTAATGGTTTTGTACATAAGGTCCGGGGTCGGCAAACTGCAGCTCACGAGTCACATGCTGCTCTTGGCCTCTTGAGTGTGGCTCTTCCACAAAATACCACAGCCTGGGCGAGTCTATTTTGAAGAAGTGGTGTGGAGGGAGAGAGACAGAGAGAAAGGGGCATTGATTGGCTGTCTCCCACGAAAATCCCAACCAGGGCCAGGGAATGAGCCTACAACCGAGGTACGTGCCTTGACTGAAATCAAACCTGGGACCTCTCAGTCTGCAGGCCAATGCTCTATCCACTGAGTCAAACTGGCTATGACTTAGCAATTATTTTACAACAGTTTTGCTGACAACAACTTCTCTTAGTTTTCCTTCATCCGAAAATGTTTTTATTCCTTTTACTTTGACTAAACAGAGCAGCTGGGTAAGTTCTCTTCCTGCAGATCTGTAAAATGTCACTCCTCTTCCTCTGAGCTCCATGGTTTCTGAGAGAAACGCAAAGTCATTTGAGTCATTCCCTAAGTGCAATGGGTATTTTTTCTAGGTGCCACATTTTTTTTTCATAATTAATTTTCAGCAGTTTAATGACGAAGTATCAGGGCTTCAATTCCCTTGTGTTTATCATGATGAGTTTCCAGAATTTCCAGAGTCTGTGGATTTTGTCTTTAGTCAAATTTCAGTCATTTTCAGCCATCATTTCTTCAAATACTTTTTCTTCTGAGAGTCTGATGACATGACTGTTACATCCAATGTTGATTCAATTTGCAAACCTTTGCAGTGTCCCTCTGATTTGCCCCATATGGGAATCACTTAGAGTCAGCTTGGTAGCTGGGCTGTTGTAGGTCCGTCATTAGCTCTCAGAATCTGTTAGTCTGTGTTTGGGATCAAATCCACAGAGTCAGAGCTCAGGCATGAGCCCAGGAGTTTATAAATGACCTTAAGGTCTCCCTTTTCCAAGTTCCTTCCATTTGGGTCCTTGAGCAGAAAGCCGAGATTTTAGTTACTCCACAGTTTTGTACACTTTCCATGAATGAGTGCATGTCTAGGCCGGTGGGCAGTATGACAGAGAGAAGAAAAGCAACAGGTTTACTCCATCAAATTGGGATTGCAGGTCCTCCAATTAAGGGGGAAGATCCCGCTTCCTTTGAATTTCAGCAGCTCTGGGCTCCTGCTCCCAACATGGGTGCTGTTCCCTTGCTCCTCTGCATTTGTCAGAAGCCAGAGCATAACGAGCGAAGAGAAGAATAAAGGAGACATGGGGGGCTCTCTCCACTCTCTGTGAATACTTGTAGACCTCTTATTCCACTCCCCAGGACTGAACTTACCCACTAGAGCAAGCATGTCAAACTCAAAGGCCAAATAAATGAGATACATGGCCCGGGGGCCATGAGTTTTACATGCTTACACTAGGTTTTCTCCTGGAACGCTGTTTGCACCTTGGCGCCTTCTCCTGGTGGCTGGGCTGCCTTGCATTGAGGCAAGAGTAGACCAAAGGAAGCTCACTCTCTGTCCCAGTCGTCATTACAGAGTTCGCAATTAGACTAATAATTTATTCATCAGCTGTCTAGTCGATGTTGGATACTGGTCTTCTCCAGCCTGCCTATTGTTCAAAGATGTCAAGTGAATTCTGCCCCATGAATTCAGTCCAGGTTTTAGAGATTCGTTTGATGAGATGTACAGGGTAAAGTTCTTACTCTGTCTTACCCAAAGAACCCCCACTTAAGTTTATTTTAATAATTAGTTTTCAAATAACTCATCTATTTGCTGCCGACATGGGTTAGTACTTGGTTTCTTAACACATAAATGTAGGCCATGGCCACAGAAAAAGAATGCAGAGCGATCCAGCGGGATAAGTGAGCCCTGGCTCTGACAGCCACAGCGATACCAGGACTAGGAGTACTGGGTCAACAAGCTGGGCCACGGGCCTCAGGCTCCTCATCACAGGACAAAGGCGTATTCATTCTCGCGCCTCCAGCACCCAGTGCAAAGGCACATGCATGCTACTCATGAAAGTTGGTTTCTTCATGGGCTGGCCCACGGGGTGTAGAAATATCAAGGCAAAGGATGTTGCCAGAATCCCTGGGACTTGGTTACTCAGCCAGCAAGTGATTTATCTAATCAAAGTACCATCCACGGGCCATTTCCACTTCTCATCCTCTAGGGACAAGACCTGTCTGGAAAGGTTTTGTCAAATCACTTGTTAAACAGACAGATGCCATTTGTATGTTATTCTCCTGATCTAAGAGCCTGGTGCTTACTGTTAAAGGAATGTTCATTTTGGAAAACGAACACTAGGAATACCTTTTGACTTGTTGAGGTGATAGTGACTATTGAATGATTAACCTGCAGCTTTTCAATAATCTCTTCAAAGATTTTGCAAAAGCTTGTTTATGGTTTTCTGAATTTGTAGTAGCCTGTCGTTGAAAATGTGAGCAAATTTTGTTTATCTACTAGAGGCCCGGTGCATGAAATTTGTGCATGGGAGAGATGGGGAGGGTCCCTCAGCCCGGCCTGTGCCCTCTTGCAGCTCGGGAGCCCTCGAGGGATGCCTGCCTGAAGGCTTAGGCCCTCTCTCCCAGGGGGAGCGTGGGTTTAAGCCATCAGTCAGACATCCTTAGCTCTGCCACAGAGGCAGGAGAGGCTCCCACCACCGCTGCTGCATTGGCCAGCTGTGAGCCCGGCTTCTGGCTGAGCGGCACTCCCCCTGTGGGAGCGCACTGACCACCAGGGGGCAGCTCCTGCATTAAGCATCTTCCCCCTGGTGGTCAGTGCATGTCATAGTGACTGGTCATTCTGCCATTTGGTCGATTTGCATATTAGCCTTTTATTAAATAGGATATCCTCATGGCATTTAATGTGAGCACATTATCTATATCCTTATGGCATTCCCACTTAAGTAATTTAATTGGAAATACTTCTATTGCAAAGTTTTGTGTGGCCCATGCGCTTCTTTGAGAAATGAAGGAATTAAGACTCATGGAGATTGGGCTGCTTGGCCGAGATCACGGAAAAACTACGAGAAGGAGCCAGACGCTGTTATGGACCAAGCAGGGCTCTGGTTCCCTCCCTGACTTTTTTTTTTTTTCCATTGAATTTACTGCAGGTGACTTTTCCATTTCTAATGTAGTGTCTCATAGATGTGTTCACAGCTCTTGTGATCATCTGAGAGATTTAAATTACTAGTTTTTACCTTAAGAGGGTAAGCTAGTTCTTCTATTTTACATTTTGGAACAATGTCGGTGGTTTAGGGAAATGAGTCCTTCCAGCATCAAGAGCACAGCAGCTCCGACCACTCACACCGCCTTTGAGGACGCGGGAGTGGAGGGGGCACGGGCCTCCCACAGACCTGAGTCATGGGTAGAGTCCCATCGGCCTGTCTCCCAGACAGCTCGCTCAGAAAGAGGCTCCGGGATGAGAAACCGCTTTCGCCACCCCTGCGCCCCAAGCCTTTGTCGCACATAGAAACACACCTGGTGTGGCCCCCAACTTTATTGGCCCCTGGACGCTGCTGGTTCTGCATCCAGCCAGTGAGGGACCCCGTGGCCTCCGCACCTGCTGTAACCGGCGTCTCCACATCAACACACCCGGCTCCATCTCTGCCCTCCTGCCAATCCCTCTACCCCTGGCTTCCTTTTCACTCAGCGGTAGCACATCTACCCTCGGTCCTTTCCTTTTAATGCTCTGGGCGACGGTCCCTGTCCTCCTGTCTTCACACGTGCCTGCAGATCCTCCATCCTGTGACCTGGCAGCTACGTGCCCACGGCTCAGGGTCTCTCAGGGGCTGTGCCTCCTGAGCCTCTCTGTTTCCTGGCGAGCGGGGCCGTTGAGTCCCTCCGTGAGGGTCACACGGAGGCAGAGCCACTGTACATGGGGTGGTCACTGTGCTTGTCTCTCCAGCAGTTTCTCATCTTTCATCTTCAGGGAAGAGGAGAGACTCTCCTGCATCTCTCCGCCCCCTTCACGCTCCATGACCCTGGGATCCTCCTCCTTTGTAATGTCATGGAAACATGTTTCAGGGAACATGGACAAGAAAGTGTTGGCAGGGCTGTGCCTGGGAGCCTATCTGTGACAGGGAGGAGAGCAGCCTGAAGCCGCCACATCCGTGAACAGCAGGGCTGTGAGACAGCCCACACCATAGGGCTGAGCAAGGCACATGGACGCACAGTAGGACTCCACTTGCAAAAAGTGCACAACCTGGACAAAGGAAGCTGGTGGACAGAAACAGACCCAGAGACACAGACGCATCAAAGACTGTGGGACCTCTGAGGGGAGATGAGGGGAGGAGGGTGGTGGGAGGAGGTCCACCAGTGACCTCGTATGCATAGCCCATGGGTGCGGACAATGGGGTGGTGAAGGCTGGGGTGGGGGCGGGGACTGGCTGGGAAAGGTCAAGGGGGGGGGCGGGAGACAGAGGGGAACATAGTAATCCTTTCAACAACAAAGATTTAAAAAATTAAAAGTAAATATGGGGGAAAACAAACTAACAATTGGAAACCAAAACCATCTTATTTAGGCAAACTAGCCCTGGGAACCAGGAAGAGAAGCGAGGAGCCATGACCACATGAGCAGAGTGGTTACCCTGGAGCAGAGCGGAGCCCGGGCCCTGAGCCCCCGGGGCCGAGGCCTTCCCTGTGAAGGGGGGGGGGGCTGCATGGGGATCACGTATGATCGTTGCTCATCCATCAAGTGTCTATCTGTACATGTGACATGCTTCATATGAAAGGAAAAATTCCCTTTCTCCTCGGCTGAGACATGGGTGGGACGAGAAGGCACCACACAGGACTTCCCGTGTGTCCTTCCGTCTGAGCACAGTCAGTCCTCCCCTCTGGTGTCCTGCTGTGGGCAGACCGGACTCTGAAGCCCCAGGGTGAATGGGGCGCTGTCCTGCCCCTCAGCTTCTCCCCCACTGAGGTCATGTGACGCCTTCACAAGCAGCGGGCGGGTCACATGCCCTCGCTGCCCTCGCCCAGATGAGCCGCACCCAGGACCCCAGCCTCATTGTGAACAACGGGGTGACTCCTCGGGGGAGGAATGGGGAGTGGGTGACACACACAAGAGAGACGGGAGTGCCTTCCAGGAATCAGTGAAAGCGCCTGTTAGTTCTAGAAAGAAAATCAAAGAAATGGAGCAATAGAGGCCCCACAGACAATTTCTACACAGATTGGGCTACAGTAGTTAGTTTTATGTTTCATTGGAGCCAAAGAAAGAAAAGGAACATGGAAACCAGGTTAGGCAGCGTCTGTGTGAAGCACTGTCCATTTCCTCATCACACTCTATAAAAGGCACTCGGCTGAATACAGATAGTGGCAATATAACGGACACTCTATTGTCCAGAAAGAAAGGAAAAGAAGCAGGAATATTAGTAATCACAAGGCATTTTAGAAGAATAACTCAACAAAACAAAAGCTAAATTACCCATTTGTAACCTTTACAGTGAACAGTTAAAGTTGTAAGAAAGTAGGGAAATGCATGCAAGAGTATACGAATAGCATGTTAAACAGTCTAAGCCGGCTGCTATTTAATTCCTAAATGATGCTGTAATGAAATCGGAGAGACGCGTTCTAAGGGCCTCAGTAACTCAAGGTTTCAAATGCGCTGCTCTGGAGAGAACTGTTTATGTAACCTATTGCATCATGTTCACTGTGGGGCCTCATTAAATAAAAATGTAACTGAGCATCTTGAAGACGTTTTCTTCAGTGGAAATTACAAAACTGGAAGCAAGCTGCTGCTTCTCTCACACATCATGCAGATACTTCCTCCGCAGGTTTCACTGTCCGTCCACGTCCATCCTTGTCTGGTGCCCAGGTCCTGCCCAGCCCCCAGGGCCTCCTCAGCCCCCAGGCCTCCTCAGCCCTCAGGGCCTCCCTCACGCCTGCCTTATGGAAGCCCCCTGAGGGCAATCCCTGGCGTGGACAGCGGGGTCCGCCTTCCCTCCTGTGCCCCTGGAGACAGCCCTCACTCTGCCCATCACTGCCGAGGGCGTCAGGATGGGAATGGCTGCTTCCATCACTCTCCACGGTCTCCTTAGTCTCTCACGCACAGGTTTCCACTTTGATGTTTTCTTCTTTTTTTTTTCCAAACAGTCTCCGTGCGGGTGAGTGAGTCCGCCTGCCTGGGTTCAGAACAATAAGTCTGTCCCCCTAGCCCTCCCTGCACAGGGGCCTCTTCCCACCTCCCAGAAGGACCTCACTGGCATCCTCTTAGTAATTACACAGCAGCAAGCTGTGGGATTTCAGATAGAGAGGGATTTAGGTTCGCTACCCCCTTTATTAGGCTACTATGCTGTCCGATTATGTCCAGTATGTTTCAAAGCCACATAACACGTATTAATTGAGATTCTGGTGGCTTGAAAAATGAGTGTTCCTTCAAAGTGTTAATGAACCTTCAGAGAATAACAAAGTTCCAAAGCAGAAATACGTAGAATCAATATTAACAGGAACAGTCAGTACCATATCATATCTGCCTGGGGTTTCACAGCATAACAGGTAAACGAAGAACTGAGACAGCATACAAAAATGAATCCTAATGTCAGGAGATGCAAAATTAACACCTGGGATGAAGAAAATGATTATAAATCATAACCGGAGGAAATAGGCCTAGAGATTTCATTTTTCCACACGTGTAAAACCAGAGATGATGATAGCAAGAGGATGACTTGGCTAGCTAGAAGTTATTGGTCGGAGTATGAGAGGATGCTCACTATTTATTCATTCCTCCGCCCTTCACAACATCAAAGGAACACTCTTACTTTATACTTCAAAGAAAATAAAGGAAATAACTAGAGAAGTATTCAGCCCTCGTAGCTCTGAAGCACCAGAGAGTTTTATTGCAATGCCCCTCCCAGGCGCCTGGAGATGAGACGGGTGGGGCAGAGGGTGGGGAGCAAGTGAGGGGGATCTGACTTGGCCACTGACCACACCGGCCCCCCATCCCCCTGGTGGACCTTAAGTGCTGTTCAGAACAGACACATAGGACAGGGTTCAACAGAAATAGATGTTTGTTTGGGGAACTGGTGAAAATCCATAAGTTCATTCCCTACTACATCCTCAAATAAATATTTTTTTCTCTATTTTCTGAGATTTCCCTAAATACCAGATCAACTTTTCCTTTTCTCCCTTCCAATAAATGTCCCTTTTGAGGAAATTCAGAAAATGTAAGCCATAATAAAACCCCAAATGATTATGTAATACAAATCCCTATAAGGTACAACCAGACAACAGGTAACCATCTATTGTCACACACTAACCAAACTTATACATCCCTGCACCTGAGACACAATGTCATGAGACAAGTACTCAACGGTTTCCCTGCGCCCCACACCCTGCCCTCTGGCCACAGACACAGAACAGAACATGGAGCTCAAAGTTAAATACCTTCAAGTTGCTGGTATTTGACTGTTTGGACCTAAATAAAAGTCGATTTCTGTGATTCAATGTAAAGCATGGTTATTTTTTTTTTTAACCATGAAAAAATGAATGATCATTATACAATATTATATTTCACAAAATAAATGGCATTAAGATAAATAGTATTCAGATATGAAGTGGATATTTCTGTTTGAGTTTTTGGTTTAGAAATTTTGTTTTGTCTTTCCTACACGTACGTTAATCAAAACCTGCTTTTTGATAAATCCTTTAAAAAGAAACAATAAAGAAAGAGAACAGAAATGACATTATGATTTATTGAGAGATTGAATTAAAATTAAATCAATAAATTAATTAAACCAGGCAAAACGTAGTTCTCATTGACAGGTAATGTACTCATCATATGACATAATTTTAGTTTCAAATTCCAAGCGAGCCTTAGTTAAGGATCATGCTTCTAGGTGTTCTCAGGCCTCTGATATCAGTAGTACAGACATATACCCATCAAGACATAGTAATCCATGCACGCACTCATATGCAGATATAACTCTTAGTAACCCATGCACACACTGGTGGGTGGACATCACTCAATTATCTCTGCTCCGTTTCTTTACCTCATAGACATGTATTGGCCTTTCATGCTTTGCCTGATAAGACCCCGGAGCCTGAGCACCATGGGTATCTCCTTCAGGATGAACAGAAGGAACCCCAGCATCATTAGGGAAGAAATGAATGTTAAGAAATACTTTAGAAAATTTCTTAAAATTTTAACATTTAGACAAGATTATAGATGATAATTCCTGGAAAGTGATATGCAGACAAAGTGTGAATTCAGTGAGTATTTAATGTAGTTTAAGTAGGCAACCCAATCGCCCATGTGGCACACAGCACTCCCAGAATTATCTAACCTCTGGCTCCTGAGGAAGGTCAGGATCCTCCCCTGTGTAAGGAGCTGGGAGCCTTCAGCAGAGGCAGAGGTGCGAAGGCAGTCGGGAGGGATGGAGATTCACGGTTAAGAGAACCTGCTCTTTTGGGCAAGGACTTGAACTTCACCCGTCACCGTGGAATCTGATTTCAATTACACCTGACCGGCTTCCTATATCAATTGTTCTTTCTGTCAAAGAGCAAAGGGACGTTTTGGCATGATTTGTACATCAAATCCAGGGAGCTGGGCATTGCCCGAGCTTCCTTCCTCTCTCCCCTCAGCTGCAGATCAATGTCCGCAGGAGGGCGGGCACACTCACAAAATGAACACCTCTCACAAGATGCTCCAGGAGCCAGCATTTGCCACTGAGCCTTCCAACCCCACTCAGAGAGAAAGGCCTGCTCGTGTGCCTCTGCCCCTTACCTTTCTCTGAAAACAAGCTTGTCTGCTCAGGCGAGGAAGGTGAGGATGACCCCATAGCTGGGCCAACAGACAAAAACGAAGGTTATTATCCCAACAGTGTTTCTCAAACCACCAGTCACTGAATAAGAATGGCCCAGAATGTTTGTGAATGTGCCACTCCAGGGACCTCACCCCACGCCCCCTGATTTTCATCTCCTGGAAACTCTAAGACCCTCCTGGCTTCCCAGATAATGGGCAAGCCCCTGAGAACCACTACCTAAGACTCCCATCCACCCCCCATTCATATAGAAAAAAAAAACGTTTTCTCCAGTATGCTCCTTCCATGTTATTTTCTGAAGTGAACTATTTAGTGTTTAGAAAACTGCTACAATAATACTCAACAAATTAAAAAGCAAAGCAAAACCTGTGCTGGTTTTTCAGCTAAAGGTTGATGTCCCCGACATCTCAATGAGCATCTCTGATCTCAACATGTAATGAAAATCAAATTAATGAAAACAAAGGCCATCAAAGGGATTATAAATTCATTTTCTCTTCACTCAAATAAGCAGCAAGAGAAAAAAAAAATTCTTTGATTCAAAATGACATCATGCTGTCTGTACAAAATAACACCCTCCAAAGTCATTCTATTTATATTTTAATTTAATCCTTCATTTTTAAAACTATAACAGATTATTTCAAAGAGTTTCTTTACAGTTTTCAAAATATTAAAATTAAATATTGTTGGTGACATCATCTTGTGCTTCACATTGGAGGAATTAATGCGTTATGTGATTTCTATTATAACATTCTTTAAAATTACAAAATTGGGTACAATTACAAAATTCTTTACAATTACAAAAATGGGGTAGATCATTTTATTAGAATCAAGTAGAGGCCCAGTGCACAAAATTCATGCACTGGAAGGGGGTTTCCCTCAGCCTAGCCTGCACCCTCTCCAATCTGGCACCTCTCAGGGGATGTCCAACTGCCTGTGGGGTCAGGCCTAAACTAGCAGTCGGACATCCCTCTCACAATCCAGGACTGCTGGCTCCCAACCACTTGCCTGCCTGCCTGCCTGTCTGCCTGATTGTGCCTAACCGCTTCTGCCTGCCAGCCTGATCACCTCCTAACCACTCCCCTGCCAGCCTGATCGATGCTTAATTATTCCCCTGATGACTCAGTCACCCCTAACTACTCTCCCCTGCTTACCTGGTCACTCCCAACTTCCCTTCCCTGCAGGTCTGGTCCCCCCAACTGCCCTCTCCTGCAGACCTGGTTGCCCCCAACTGCCCACTCCTGCTGGCCTGATTGCCCACAACTACCCTCCCCTGCCAGCCATCTTGTGGTGACCATCTTTGACCCCATGGGGGTGGCCATCTTCTGTGAGGGTATGAGGGTCAGTTTGCATATTATCTCTTTATTACATAGGATGCTTTAACTTAAAGGAGAAAGTTGGAATTAAAGGGACCAGCAAGTATTTACCAAGTGTTAACCTTCATCAGAACACATGTAAGCTTCTACTTCTGCTGGCTACATACAAGGGAATCTCAATCTCTCAATTTCTATAATACACATGTCATACACCTACCAACATAATGATCCGAATCTCATGTGGATAAATGGTCCATCATTGCTTTGTTTCTCTTCCATTTCCCCAAGATCCCCAAAGCTCTACACATCCATAAGCAACCCACTCAAGGGGCAGACTCAGTGAGCACCAAAGCCACACTGACACAAGTCCGCTCCAAGGGGGTGTCTCCTGCACTGCAGCGCTTCCATAGCAGATGCAGCTGGTCCTCACAGCCAATTGGCCCGGATGCCCACTCCTCTCAGAGACACCAACAGTAATCAAGGCTCAACTACGATAGGACAGTACACACAGACCACACTGGGGTGCACCTGGAGTGCCCAGCTCAGGTGACTGGGGAAGATAAGCCACTGGACCTTACAGGATGCTTACTACACAAGGCCACTGTACCAATTACAGGAGACATAATAGCTCTACCTAACACATAGAAACAATTAAAGGGAAGCAGCCAAAATACAGAGACAAAGAAACATGTCACAAATGAAATATCTGAAGGAAATTAGTGAAAACATCAAAGACATGAAAAAGAACCAGTCAGAGCCGAAACCGGTTTGGCTCAGGGGTAGAGCATCGGTCTGCGGACTGAAAGGTCCCAGGTTCGATTCTGGTCAGGAGCATGTATGTTGGTTGCCGGCACATCCCCAGTAGGGGGTGTGCAAGAGGCAGCTGGTCGATGTTTCTCATCGATGTTTCTAGCTCTCTGTCTCTCTCCTTCCTCTCTGTAAAAATCAATAAAATATATTTTAAAAAAATAAAAGAACCAGTCAGAAATGAAGGATACACTAATTGAAATGAAGAATAATTTACAAGGAATCAACAGTAGAATAGAGGACACTGAAAATCAAATCTGCAATATGGGGAAGCAAAACCCACCCAATCAGAATAGCAAAAAGAAAAAAATAACCCAAAAATATGAAGATAGTATAAGGAGCCTCTGGAACAGCTTCAAGCAAATCAACATTCACATTATAGGGGTGCCAGAAGGAGAAGGGAAAGAGAAAGATATTGAAAACCTATTTGAAGAAATAATTACAGACACCTTCCCCTCATGGTGAAAGAAATAGAGTAAAAGAAGCACAGAGAGTCTGAAAGAAGAGGAACCCAAAGAGGCCCACACCAAGATATATCATAATTCAAATGTCAAAGGTTAAAGACAAAGAGAGAATCTTAAAAGCAGCAAGACAAAAGCAATTAGTTACCTACAAGGAAGTACCCATTCAGCTGATTTCTCAACAGAAACTTTGCAGGTCAGAAGGCAGTGGCAAGAAATATTTAAGTGATGAATAGCAAGGACCTACAAAAAAGATTACTCTACCCAGCAAAACTATCATTTAGAGTTGAGGTTCAGGAAAAGAGCTTCCCAGAGAAGAAAAAGCTAGAATTCATCGCCACCAAATCAGCATTACATGAGATGATGAAAGGTCAAGAAGAAGGAAGAAGAAGGAAGAAGAAGAAGAAGAAGAAGAAGAAGAAGAAGAAGAAGAAGAAGAAGAAGGAGAATAAGGAGGAGGAGGAGGAGGAGGAGGAGGAGGAGGAGGAGGAGGAGGAGGAGGAGGAGGAGAAGGAGGAGGAGGAGGAGGAGGAGGAGAAGGAGAAGGAGAAGGAGAAGGAGAAGGAGAAGGAGAGGAGAAGGAGAAGGAGAAAGAGAAGGAGAAGGAGAAGGAGAGGAGAAGGAGAGGAGAAAGAGAAGGAGAAGGAGAAGGAGAGGAAGAGGAAGAAGAAGAAGAAGAAAAGGAGAAAAGAGATAAAAACTATGAATAATAAAATGGCAATAAATACATATCTATCAACAATTGAACCTAAAAATCAAAATAAATGAACAGGGAGGAGGTAAGATGGCAGAAGAATAGATGGGCGGATTCTGAGCCCTCTCCCGAAGCAGAAAGAGAGAGCAGCTGATGGTCTTGAGCTGTGAGTGTTTATTAGCAAGCTGAGAGACAGCGAACACCAGAAGAAACTGCTGGGGGCCGCTGACAGAGGTACCCCTCACAGGGAAGCATCCACGAGTGCTTCGTCCCTGCCCGGAGCTACCTACCGGCTTGGACGGGGAAACCTCACCATCTTGAGAGGAAGATAGGATCGTGTCAGAGGCCTGAACATCCACAGCCACAGCGACCACCAAGCAGCTGTGACCCTCAGAACGCGGATCCCAGGCAGCGCGAACACCTGGCTGCACTGGAGTGCCCCACTGCCCAGCAAAAAGGTCAGATTTCGAGGGGAGAGGGTGGAGAGCCCTCACGGTGAAAACAAATCCTGTGTGCACAGAGCACACGCGCGCGGAAGCTGGAGGACAAGGGCGGTGATTACAAGTAGAAGGCCTCGCTGTTGGGCTGGTGTCACCCGTGAAAGTGGACGGGGCTCCTATCAGGGGAGATATCTAAAGAGCAACACATTTGGATCTGGCTCGGAGGGATATCGGAGAGTTGCGGGAGATTGCAGTTGCTCAGACCTGCCCCCTCCCCGCTCCATAGTTCCTTCTTCAGAGAGGAAAAAAAAAAAAAAAAAAAAAAAAAAAAAGCTGGAGAGGCTCTAGAGTCTGGGAAGTCAACCTAGAAATACTGCCCCCGGAGGCTAATTCACAAATTGACTCTAGTGTAATAAAAACGAAGCAAAACCTGCCTAAAAATCAGGACTGGGTCATAACAATAGAGGAAGCAAATGACCTTCATTACTGCAAATTTTATTTAAATTTTTTAAATTTTATTATTTTTTATATTGTTAAATTTTTGTTTTTTATTTTTGTTTTTATTATTTGCAAAGTTTACCCAAGAAACTATTTTTTTTCTTTTTCCTCACTTGATTTTATCTTTATAATTATTACATTGTATACGTAATCAACATTATTACTACTACTAATTTACCTTTTTCATCTTATTTTCTTTTGTTTATTTTTATTATTTTTATTTCATTTTATTATATATATATATTTTTTTATTTCAGGATTACTGTTCTACAGTCTTTATCTATCTTTCCTTCTCCAACGCTTTATTCTATAATATCTCAACCCTACCTTTATGCCTTCACCCTCTTTCCGATCTTTTCCTTTGGTACCCCATTTATCTTAACCCTTTCCTGCTCTAGATTTTCCCCATTCCTTCTGTCTACCCCCTCCTAAAATTTCACCCTACTTGTATATATCTTATTTCCAACTACCTGCTCCAAGCGCATTCACACCTCCCTCGCAGTTGTCCTAAAAACAAAACAAAATAAAAAAAACAGTCTTTCTCTCTAACTCTTTGAAGTTGTATGTTGAATGTTAACTATACTGATGTTGTATCCTTTTTTTTATAAGATTGATTTGCCTATGCTTTTTGTTTGATTGTATGTTTTTGTTAGCTGGGTTCTAGTCACCTTGTTGGTGGTTATTAATATCGCAAACACATTGCTATTCAGTGCCTTGTGTGTTGTACCTGGTTGTGTTGTATTTTGTGCCTTTAAATCAAAGCAGGAGAGAGAGAACTACACAACCAGACATCCTATATCATGGGGAGACCAAAAAACAGCCCGCATATGAAAGAAAAGCAGGCTTCACCAGAAAAGGAAGTAAACAAGATAGAGGCAAGCAACCTACCAGAGCAAGAATTCAGAGTAATGATCATAAGATGGCTAAAAAGAATGGAAGACAAATTTGACAATATGAGTAAGAACCAAGAGGAAATGAAGAAGAACCAAGAATAAATGAAAAACGACATCGCTACTGTAAAGAACTCAATAGAAAGCATCAAGAGTAGATTAGAAGAAGCAGAGGACCGCATCAGCGAGCTAGAAGACAAGATGGAAAAAAATACCCAATTAGAACAGCTTCTGGGGAAAAAAAATTAAAAAACAGGAGGAAAGTCTAAGGGAACTTTGGGACAATACAAAACAAAACAATATTAGAATAATAGGTGTTCCAGAAGGAAAGGGAATTGAGGAAGACATGGAAAATGTATTTCAAGAAATAATGACAGAAAACTTTCCTGAGATAGAGAAGAAAAAACTCACACAAATCCAAGATGCTCGCAGAGTCCCAAGCAGAATGAACCCCAGAAAACCGACCCCTAGGCACATTATAATTAAGCTGGCAAACACCAACGACAAAAAAAGAATTTTAAAAGCAGCCAGAGAGAGACAGAAAGTTACATATAAAGGAACCCCCATCAGACTAGCAACTGATTTCTCCACAGAAACTTATCAGGCCAGAAGGGAATGGGATGAAATATACAAAGTCATGCAAAGGAAGGGTCTGAATCCAAGAATACTGTACCGAGCAAGGCTATCAATCAAAAGTGAAGGTGAAATCAGGAGCTTCACAGACAAAAGCAGACTAAGGGAATTTATCTCCACCAAACCAGCAATGCAAGAAATGCTAAAGGGTCTACTGTAAAATTAAAGAAATAGAAAGCAAAGAAGGAACACAGGGGTATAGAATAAAAATGGCATCTAATAAGTATCTATCAATAATAACTTTAAATGTAAATGGCCTAAATGCTCCAATCAAAAGACATAGGGTAACGGATTGGATAAGAAAACAAGACCCTTACATCTGCTGTCTACAAGAAACCCACCTCAGAAAAAAAAGATGCACACAGACTGAGGGTAAAGGGTTGGAAAAGGTTTTCCAGGCGAATGGAAATGAAAAAAAAGCTGGAGTAGCAATACTTATATCTGACAAATTAGATCTCAGAGTGAAGGACATAACAAGAGATAATGAAGGCCACTTCATAATACTAAAGGGAGCAATCCAACAAGAAGAAAAAACCCTGGTAAATATATATGCACCCAATACGGGAGCACCCCAATATATAAAAAAAAAAAACTGCTGGAGGACATTAAGGGAGAGATTACTAGCAATACAATCATAGTAGGAGACTTTAATACCCCACTGTCACCCTTTGACAAATCATCTAAACTAGGGGTGTCGAACTCAATCAGAGAAGGGGCCAAAATCTAAAATCCAGCCTAAATCGCGGGCCAAATGGTTTACTGAACAGTCATAAACTGACAATGTCATAAACTGACAGCGGAGTGCAGTGATGACAGCGCGGTGCGGGCCACATTGCAAGGCCTGGCAGGCTGGATTTGGCCCGCGGGCCTTGTGTTTGACACATGTGATCTAAACAAAAAAGCAAGTGAGGCTGCAAAAAACATCTGTAGTGCTCTTGGTCAAGATGCAGTTAGCGCCAGAAAATGCCAGCGTTGGTTTGAGAAATTTCGCGAGGGAAATTTTTCGTTAGATGACAAGAGTGGTCGAGGCCGTGTGTCCAATTTTGATCAAAAAGCTCTTCAAGCTCTTTTGGTGCAAAATCCTCAAATTACCCAACAAGAGCTTGCGACAACTTTAAATTGTTCACAAAAAACAATTTCCAATCAATTGCGTGCACTTGGCAAAGTCCAAAAGTTTGGAAAATGGGTTCCTCATGAGTTGACCGACAACAACCGTAATCAAAGAGTCACAATTTGCAGTTCGCTCCTCTCTCGTCAAAACCGTTTGCCATTTTTAGAGCAAATTGTTACCGGAGATGAAGAATGGGTGCTGTATGTTAATTTGAAAAGGCGGCCTCAATGGTTGGACAAAAATGAGGCTCCGCAGCCCACGCCAAAACCTGACTTGCATGTGAAAAAAGTGATGTTGTGTGTTTGGTGGAATTTTAAAGGAATTCTTCATTATGAACTTTCACCATCTACCCAAAACATTACAAGTGCAGTGTATAGTGCCCAATTGGAAAGGTTAGCCCAAGCTTTAAGAGAAAAAGAACCCGCGCTGATTAATCGGAAGGGCGTAATTCTTCACCACGATAACGCACGACCGCATACTGCAAGAATCACTGCTGAAAAACTGTGCCACTTGGAATGGGAAGTTCTCCCTCAACCTGCATATTCTCCTGATATTGCCCCTTCTGATTACCATTTGTTTCGTTCTTTGCAAAACTTTCTTCTTGGAAAAAAATTTAATAATGAAGAATGCCTCAAAAATGCATTGACCGAATTTTTTGCATCAAAATCACAAGAATTTTACAACAGAGGGATTAAAATGCTTCCTGAGCGTTGGGCACAAGTAGTAGAAAACAACTGCAACTATATTGTTGATTAAATTTTGTTGTATTGTTTAAATAAATTCGATTTAAAAAAAGAAAAAAAATCAGCAAAGAAATATCAATCCTAAATGACTCGCTAGACCAGATGGAATTAATCGATATCGTCAGAACATTTCACCCCAAAGCCACAGAATATACATTCTTCTCAAGCGCACATGGGACATTCTCAAAGATAGATCATATTTTGGGACATAGGCAAAGTCTCTTCAAATTCAAGAAGATAGAAATCATATCAAGCATCTTCTCAGATCATAGAGGCATAAAACTGGAAATTAACTACAATGAAAAAAATCCAAAGAAATCCAACACATGGAGACTAAACAGCATGCTATTAAACAAGGACTGGGTTACCAAAGAAATCAAGGAAGAAATTAAAAACATCCTGGAAACAAATGACAATGAAAACACAACTATCCAAAATCTATGGGACACAGCAAAAGCAGTTTTGAGAGGGAAGTTCATATCCCTACAAGCCTATTGCAAAAAACTAGAAAAAAATGGTAACAAATGATCTAACTCTAAAACTCAAAGAGTTAGAAAAAGAGCAACAAGTAAAGCCCAGTGTAAGCAGAAGGAAGGAAATAGCAAAAATCAGAGCGGAGATAAACGACATAGAAACCAAAGAAACAATACATAAGATCAACAAAACCAAGAGCTGGTTCTTTGAAAGAATAAACAAGATAGATGAACCTCTAGCCAGGCTAACCAAGAAACAAAGAGAGAGGACCCAAATAAACAAAATCAGAAACGAAAGAGGTGAAATAACAACAGACCCCGCCGAAATACAAAGGATTGTTACAAAATACTACAAACAACTCTATTCCAACAAACTGAACAACCTGGAGGAAATGGACATATTCCTAGAAAAATACAACCTTCCAAAACTCAATCAGGAAGAATCTAAAAATCTCAATAGAGCAGTGACTTGGGAAGAAATTGAAACAGTCATCAAAAAGCTTCCAGCAAACAAAAGCCCAGGGCCAGATGGCTTCACAGGAGAGTTTTATCAAACATTCAAGGAAGAACTAAAACCTATCCTCCTCAGACTTTTCCAAAAAATTCAAGAGGAAGGAACACTTTCAAACTCCTTCTATGAAGCCAGCATCACCCTAATACCAAAACCAGATAAAGACAACTCAATGAAAGAGAATTACAGGCCAATATCCCTCATGAACATAGATGCCAAAATCCTCAACAAAATTCTAGCAAATAGGCTCCAGCAGAGCATCACAAAGATCATACACCATGACCAAGTAGGATTTATTCCAGGAATGCAAGGTTGGTACAATATCCGCAAATCAATAAACATGATACATCACATAAACAAATTGAAAGATAAAAATCATATAGTCATATCAACTGATGCAGAAAAAGCATTTGATAAAATCCAACACCCTTTCCTGATAAAAACTCTCAGCAAGGTGGGAGTACAAGGATCATACCTCAACATAATAAAAGCTATATATGATAAACCCACAGCCAACATCATACTCAATGGGCAAAAACTAAAACCATTCCCTCTAAGAACAGGAACAAAACAGGGATGCCCACTATCGCCACTCCTCTTTGACATAGTACTGGAAGTACTAGCCATTGCAATTAAACAAGAGGAGGAAATAAAAGGCATCCAAATTGGAAAAGAAGAAGTAAAGTTATCCTTATTTACAGATGACATGATATTGTATATAAAAAACCCAAAAGACTCCATTAAAAAACTAATTGGCTTAATAAATGAATTTGGCAATGTAGCAGGATACAAAATTAATGCCAAGAAATCTATGGCATTTCTATACACCAACAGCGAATTTATAGAAACAGAGACTAAAAAAGCAATTCCATTTACCATTGCACCAAAAAAATTAAGATACCTAGGAATAAACTTAACTAAGGAAGTAAAGGACCTATATGCGGAAAACTACACGACACTGAAAATAGAGATAGAGGAAGATGTAAACAGATGGAAGAACATACCATGTTCATGGATTGGTAGAATCAACATCATCAAATGTCCATACTTCCTAAAGCAATCTATAGGTTCAATGCACTCCCCATTAAAATACCAACGGCATATTTCACTGACCTAGAAAGAACTCTCCAAAAGTTCATTTGGAACAATAAAAGACCCCGAATAGCCACAGCAATCCTGAGAAAGAAGAGTAAAGTAGGAGGGATCTCAATACCAGACTTCAAACTGTATTACAAACCCACTGTTCTCAAAACAGCCTGGTACTGGCACAAGAACAGACATATAGGTCAATGGAATCGAACCGAGAACCCAGATATCAACCCAAATCACTATGCTCAATTAATATTTGACAAAGGAGGCACGAATATACAATGGAGTCAAGACAGTCTCTTCAATAAATGGTGTTGGGAAAATTGGACAGATACATGCAAAAGAATGAAACTAGATCACCAACTTACACCATACACAAAAATAAACTCAAAATGGATACAGGACTTAAACATCAGACGGGAAACCATAAAAATACTAGAAGCATCCACAGGCAACAAAATCTCAGACATATACCAAAAGAACTTCTTCACTGATACTGCCCCTAGGGCAATGGAAGCTAAAGAGAAAATAAACAAATGGGACTACATCAAAATAAAAAGCTTTTTTTACAGCAAAAGAAACCATCAACAAAACAACAAGAAAGCCCATTGTGTGGGAGAACATATTTGCAAATGTTACCACTGATAAAGGTTTAATCTCCAGCTTATACAACTAAATAAAGGGAAGATGAATGATCCAATTAAAAAATGGGCAATGGACCTAAATAGAATATTTTCAAAAGAAGACAGAAGGAAGGCCAAAAGGCACATGAAAACATGCTCAAAGTCACTAATTATCCCAGAGATGCAAATCAAAACAACAATGCGGTACCATCTCACACCTGTCAGAATGGCCAACATCAACAAATCAACAAACGACAAGTGTTGGCGAGGTTGTGGAGAAAAAGGAACCCTCATGCACTGCTGGTGGGAATGCAGACTGGTGCAACCACTGTGGAGAACAGTGTGGAGTTTCCTCAAAAAACTGAAAATGGAACTCCCATTTGACCCAGTAATCCCACTCCTAGGAATATATCCCAAGAAACTAGAAACACCAATCAGAAAGGATATATGCACCCCTATGTTCATAGCAGCACAATCTACAATAGCTAGAATCTGGAAACAGCCTAGGTGCCCGTCAGCAGATGATTGGATCCAAAAACTATGGTACATCTATACAATGGAATACTATGCTGCCATAAAAAGAAGGAATTCTCATCATTTGCAGCAACCTGGATAGAACTAGAGAACATCATGCTGAGTGAAATAAGCCAGTCAATGAAAGAGAAATACCACATGGCCTCACTCATTTATGGATATTAAAGAACATTATAAATTGACAAACCAAAAGTCAGATATAAAGACAGTAAAGCAATAAACAGACTGTAAAATTACAGCAGGGAGAGTAGGGAGATCTGGGGAGATAAGAGATCAACCAAAGGACTTGCATATAAGTACAACCAATGGACACAAAACTCTAGGGAGGGGGGTATGTATGGGGGGGGAATGTTAAAATATGTACACAGATAATAATTTAATAAAAAAAATTTTTTAAATATTTTTGAAGGGAAAAAAATAATAAAATAAAATCATACTGGAAAAAAAAATAAATAAATGAACAAAGAATCTAATGAACAAAATTAACTGATGAATAAAATAGAACCAGAGGCATGGAAACATGGAAGGGACTGACAAATCTCAGAGGGAAGGGGGGTTGGGTGGGGAAGAGATCATTACCCATGGACACAGACAAAAGAGTGGTGAAGGCCTGGAGTGGGTACCAGGTGGAGGGGGGTTAAGGGGGTGGGGATGAGGAAGGGGGCCTCTGTAATACTCTCAACAACAAAGACTTTTATAAAAAAATATATATATATATTTTATTGATTTTATACAGAGAGGAAGGGAGAGAGATAGAGAGTTAGAAACATCAATGAGAGAGAGTCATCGATCAGCTGCCTCTTGCACACCCCCTACTGGGGATATGCCCGCAACCAAGGTACATGCCCTTGACTGGAATCGAACCCGGGACCCTTCAGTCCCCAAGCCGACACTCTATCCATTGAGCCAAACATGTCCCAGCAACAAAGACTTTTTTTTTTTAATGAACCATTATGCCCTGGCTCAGTTGGTTAGACCGTCAGCCCAATACTCCAAGGTTGAGGTTTGACCCCTTGTCAGGGCACAACCAATGAATGCTAAATGAGTGGAGCCACAAACCAACCTCTCTCTCTCTCTCTCTCTCTCTCTCTCTCTCTCTCTCTCTCTCTCTCTCTCTTTCTCTCTCCTTTCTCTCTCCCCTTCCTCTCTCTCTCAAATCAATAAGAATTTTTTTTTAAGATTTTGGATGGTCAAGGGGTACCTTGGTATGAAATGACTGTACAAAAGCCAGGAAGGAAGAAATAGTGGCTTTGACTAGGAAAGTTGTAGAAGGGACAGTTGTCTTCCTGGTGTCTCTCTCCCAGCTGTTCTTCTCTGAGGAAGAAAGGAGGTGAGCAGAAAAGGGAGGCTGAAGTAGGTGCCCGTGTTTAGCACCTTGCCTGGTCTTTAGTTGCTAGTGTGCTTTTTAAATTAACGAAAGATGGCGGTGGTGATGATCTCCGGACTTCGCCGAATCACAAGGCAGTCTTCCTCAGACCTTGGAGCGCTGACATCGCCGGGAAGCCCACCTCGGTGTGGGTCTGAGGTCACCTTCGCCGATGTTGCCAATGACTGCATGGAGACCTTGAGCCCAGGGCAGGCTGCACGTTTCACGAGTTAATAAGAGGATATAATACTTGGGAATAATACTGGATGCTGAGGCTTTAGCTTTAATGATGTCACGTGTCCTTAGCATGGTTTCCTGTCATCAGATAAGACGAGAACAAACACATTGGAGAACTCACCCGGTGCCTCGGGCAGAACGGTGTAGCGCTAGGAGCCGGCCTCGAACACCCACCGACAGGAGGACACAGGCCACCAGGACAGGTGGCACGCCTCTGACAGGCACTGAGGAAGATCAGCTGCCATTGGCCTTTGAGCTTTCTGTGGTCCTGAAATAAGAACGCGTGCTTATTTTCTTATTGATTCTCTCAAATCAATAAGAAAAAAAATTCTTATTGATTTGCGAGAGAGAGGAAGGGGAGAGAGAAAGGAGAGAGAAAGAGAGAGAGAGAGAGAGAGAGAGAGAGAGAGAGAGAGAGAGAGGTTGGTTTGTGGCTCCACTCCTGTGCTCACCGGGGACCGCGCCCCATCCAGCCCGGAGCCGGATGTCCTGCAGGAAAGACAGCGCCGATGAGAGGAAGTCCTCCCAGTGAGCATCGAGCGTCACTCTCAGGGAGGGCGTGTGGTTTCCCCATGGCTGGGCCCACAGCAGCGCCTCCTGGAGCCCACGCTCCGTGGAGCCCTCCGGCCGCTGCACCCACCATGACGTGTCCCCCACACGCAGTGCGCCTGGAGAGAGAATAATTAACGTGGACTCCGCTCTCCATCCCCAAAGACACAGCTCTCCTGTGGTTTGGGGAAAATATTGATAATTAAAGAGAAATAACATTTCCCCAAGGAGAACTGTTGGTTCTCTGATGGCAAACAGACATGAACTCAGTGGTTACTGTGGGGAGAAATGAGCTGCCACCTCCCCACATTGCTCTCCTGGGGAAGAAGGCAGTGCCCTCAGCCTGCTGCCACCGATGCTGAGTGCCTGTGTCCTGTTTCTGTGGCCGCGGGGAGGTCAGCCCCCAGCAGGCTGGCCACGCCGACCTCTGCTAGGGCGGGCAGGGCAAGGGAGGGTGCCTGAGCCCTGGCAGCTCATGGTGGAGCCGCAGCTCGGAGGAGGATGGAGAGCCTGCCGCCCAGGCAGAACCTGCTGGCCGGGTCTCTGGCTCAAAGCCTGACTGTCCTCCCCTGGGCTGTGCTGGTGGCCACAGCTGATGTTTCTGCCGTTGTCCTGCGCTGGCTGGGTTGTGGTTACCAGAAGAGCCCAGAGCTGCTGCCCCCCATGTCCATCAGCCCATCAGCCTCATGCTACAAGGCGGCGTGGGGAGCAGGGGGAGCCCCATCAGGCGGCCAGAAGTTTGGGAACGAGACAGAGCGTGGAGCTGTTGGGCAAAAGGGAAAGGACTTGTCTAGTTAGAAGCAGTCTCACAAAATCAAAGTCTGCCTTCGGGAATCTTCAGAAGAGCTCCCCTCTCCAGCCACCAAGTGCCACGATGCCAGGACCTTCTGGGCTCTTTTCAGACAAAGCAGAACTTTCTGGGCTGTTCGCAGACAAAGGAGAGGCCGCTGGGCCTGCGGCCCAAGACCCACTTTGCAGGCAGCAAGAACCATTTACACACAACACGCTCACCAAATACTCGGAATGGTTGGCAAAAGCGAACCCAGGAGCCAGGGGGACTTCTGGAGAATAAAAACAATTACCCTGAACATGTCTGATGCATGTGAAATACTTAAAATTGCTGAGCATCTGATGGGAGATGGGCAGGAAGCCATGGTGTCAGGAAAAGCCAACCACAGACAGCGGGTCTGTCCACCAGCAAACCTTCCGCAGTGCGGGGGCAGCAGTGAGGTCCGGGCGTGGCCCTGGTGCTGGTCAGCCGAGGCCTGAGAGTAGGCGTCCATCCTGGCACCGCTCTGAGTGGCTGCAAGAAAGGCTGGCACCAGACCTGGGCAAGCCTCACCAGCGCCTTCCTCCAGTTTACACCCATTCCCAGTTTCACAATCATTCCCTGCTTCACACCCATTCCTAACTTCATACCCATTCCAGCTTCACACCAATTTTCAAGCTTCACACCCATTCCCAGCCTCACACCCATTCCCAGCCTCACACCCATTCCCAGCCTCACACCTAACCCCAGCTTCACACCCATTCCCAGCTTAACACCCATTCCCAACTTCACACCCATTCCCAGCCTCACACCCATTCCCAGCCTCACACCCATTCCCAGCCTCACACCTAACCCCAGCTTCACACCCATGCCCAGCTTAACACCCATTCCCAACTTCACACCCATTCCCAGACTCACACCCATTCCCAGCTTCACACCCATTCCCATCTTCACACTCATTCCCAGCCTCACACCCATTCCCAGCCTCACACCCATTCCCAGCCTCACACCCATTCCCAGCCTCACACATAACTCCAGTTTCACACCCATTCCCAGCTTCAAACCCATTCCCAGCCTCGCACCCATTCCCAGCTTCAAACCCATTCCTAGCCTCACACCCATTCCCAACCTCACACCCATTCCCACCCTCACACCAATTCCCAGCTTCACACCCTTCCCCAGCCTCACACCAATTCCCAGCTTCAAACCCATTCCCAGCCTCACACCCATTCCCAGCCTCACACCTAACCCCAGCTTCACACCCATGCCCAGCTTAACACCCATTCCCAACTTCACACCCATTCCCAGCCTCACACCCATTCTCAGCTTCACACCCATTCCCAGCCTCACACCTAACCCCAGCTTCACACCCATTCCAAGCTTCACACTCATTTCCAGCCTCACACCCATTCCCAACCTCACACCCATCCCCAGCTTCACACCAATTTCCAAGCTTCACACCCATTCCCAGCCTAACACTCATTCCCAGCCTCACACCCATTCCCAGCTTCACACCCATTCCCAGATTCACACCTATTCCCAGCTTCACACCCATTCTCAGCTTCACACCCATTCCCAGCTTCACACCCATTCGCAGCTTCACACCCATTCCCACCCTCACACCCACATCCAGCCTCACACCCATTTCCAGCTTCACACCCATTCCCAGCTTCACACCTATTCCCAGCCTCACACCCATTCCCAACCTCACACCCATTCCCAGCCTCACACCCATTCCCACCCTCACACCCAATTGCAGCCTCACACACTGGCCCACTCCCTGGTGGCACCAGCAGCTGTACTGACTTCCCCGGGTAACAGACTGGAACACAACAAACACCACTCACTCTGATTTATCTTGTGACATTGGGACACAATTTTCTTGGCCTTCGTCTGCAGAGGTGGTGCCTCTACTCTGTTCTCCCTGAGGATCACCTGCCTGGAAAGATGAAGGGGTACCCCCCCAACATGGGCAGGTAAGCTGGCCCCCCGTGGCCAGACGCTGTGGTGTCCAGCCCAGCCCGCCAACTCCATGTGAGCATGTTCTGGGCCTGATGGGCCTCCACATTTGCTCTGAAAGTGCCCTCCTTGGGAACGGAAGATAGCACAAGAGTTTTAACCTAATTTTCTGACTTAGCCACTTATTAGCCCATCTGAAAGTGTAGTCAACTGATAATTACTCCTTCCACTTCCAGGCCTCCCACGTAGAACCGCTGGGCTCCGGTGGCGTGTGTGAGGTTTGTAAAATGTGTTGATTACCAAGCCCGGTGTTCGAGGCTGTGACACCTCACATTCACCGACGCTCAGCCAGTTCTCTTGGCAGCCTGGGCATCGTTTTGTGATCTTTCCAGTTATGTTAGATGAACAATTTGGCTGAGTCCAGCATCATGTTGACCGCTGAGCAAATGCCATGTGCGAGGCGGAATGGCATGAAGATGGCCTTGTCCCGCGCTGTGCTGGCCAGAAAGGTGCTGAGGCCTTGGTGAGCCCTGGGGCTGCTGAGCACCTGACTGGGCTGCATCCCCCTCAGGAGACACGTGAGAGCCCTGCCCCTTGGCCCAGCCTGCGGCTGACTTGGTAAGGCCTCTGCAGATGCGATCAGGATGAGACAAAGCCTAGCTGGTATTGCAGTGGATAGCACCTTGGCCTGGGAACCAAAGGGTCCCAGGTTCGATCCCAGTCAAGGGCATGTACCTTAGTTTCAGTCTCCTCCCCAGCCCAGGCCCTGTACTGGGCTCATGTAAGAGGCAACCAATGGGTGTGTCTCTCTCACATGGATGTCTCTGTTTTCCCTCTCCCTTCACTCTCCCTAAAAACCAATGGGAACAAACCCTCGGGTGAGGATTAACAATAACAGAAGATGAGAGGAA